>NC_060144.1:323921343-324221343 GCF_021461385.2 Schistocerca piceifrons
GTCCACACTGACCGACTGCAGGCTGAAAACTCAATGTCTGACGGTGTCTGGAAGATGCTCACAGTGACGCAGTCCATCAAATCGATTGTCGACGATGAACAGTAGCGTGCCGTGGGTCATTAGCGATAGCGTCCAGCGAGGTCGGATGCGGCTTAGACGCAGCTCCAGCGCAGTGTTGTACTCGAGGTTGGCTGAGGGGATTCAATCGAAGTGTTGCTCTCGAGAACAGCTGACGAAGTCCAACGAGCGGCAAGGGCGAAGACGACTCCACTTGACGGGCTGCAAATGCGGCTGGCGTAGAACATGGATGGTGTATTGGACGCGGTGTGGACAACCGACGACCTGAAAACCCGTCAGTTGATGAATACTAGAGCAGCACTTCGTGGGGACGTGATTTCGCGGAAGAGAAATGGTGGCCTCTGCTTCAGAGCTGTTTACTGCAATACCCGATGCCGTGGAAGCTGCGCGAGCGTTGGATGAATACAGCCAGCTACTTCCATGCGAGCACCCAAGTGGAATTATTAGTGGCAGGTTCTGTGACTTACCAGAGGTGATGCCGGTGACGCAAGGCAGTAGCCGAGCATATACAAGAATAAAAATAAAATTTCAGAGTATCTTTCGATTGTGATGCAATCTACCGTGTGTGAAAATGGCTTCGATAAGCTGATTTTTTTTTTTTTTTTAGCTAAAACTAATCATCTGACTGGTTTGATGCGGCCGCCATGTATTTCTCTTCTGGGCCAACCTCTTCATTTAACAGTAGCACTTGCAACCTACGTCCTCAATTGTATTCTGGCTGCATTCCGATCTCTGTCTTACGCTATATTTTTTACTCTCTACATCTCTTTCTAGTATGGAAGTTATTCCAAGTTGTCTTAACAGATTTTCTATCACCGTGTGCATTCTTCTTGTCAGCGTCTTCCATATATGTGTGTGTGTGTGTGTGTGTGTGTGTGTTTTACCTCATCGGTTCTGAGGAGAACCTCCTCATTCCTTACATACGACTCCACCTAATTTTCGACATTCTTCTGTAGCACCAAATACTTCGATTCTCTTCTGCTCTGGTTTTACCACAGCCCATGTTTTAATCCCGTACGATTCTGTACTTCAAATGTACATTCTCAGAAATTTCTTCCTCTGATTATGGCATACGTTTGATACTTGAAGACTTTTCTTGGCCAGGGATGCACTTTTTGCCAGTGCTATTATGCTTTTGATCTCCACCTTCCTCAGTGCGTCAAGAGTTATTTTGCTGCCTAGGTAGCAGAATTCCCTAACTTCATCTACTTCGTGAGCCTCAATTCTGATAAGTTCCGCTCTGCTCTGATTGCTCCTACTTTTCATTACTATCGCGTTTCTTCGATTTACTGCCCATCTGTGTTCTGTACTTATTAGACTGTTCATTCCATTCAAGAGGTCCTGAGGATAGCAATATCTTCAGCCCATTAACAAGCGACGGGAATGGGGGGGAGGGGGGGGTTACTTCATGACAACCCTTTGAAAATATTGTCATCTTGTCAGTTACTTTATATTTTAATATTTCGAAAAAAGTCTTTATCTTTCTTAGAATGAATTCATCTGACAGATTCCACATGAAAATTTTCAGTTCAACCCAACTCAAAAACTTAAGTCTTAGTAACAAATGCCACATTCCACAGTGAATTTCATATTCAGTATTTTCAGGTTCTGGACCTTACTTACACATCAATGTCTCTTTAAACATTCTGTTGTGAGTAAAAATAACTACAATAACGAATTTAATTATTGTTGGGTGGGCATGAATTAGTCTGCCTTCCTCCTACTCCTTTCCCCTCGTCAGTAGTACATGTTATTGAAAGTGTGTTGATATACCTAAGTACGTGATAACAAGTATTTCCGGGTTCTGGACCCTACTTACACCTCAGTACCTCTTTAAAAAGTATGCTGTTAATACCTCTTTAAAAAGTACGCTATTAATATAAGTCCACAACAATTTTTTTTTCAATTTTAACGTACACCCCGCCCCATACCCACGTGATTCGCGTTATGTAAAATGCGCTGGTACTCCTAGAGTTAATCCCAATATTGAACCTTTGTTTTGTTCCTATAATTGCTTGTTCGATTTATAGAGTGAACAAGAGGGGCATCCTGTCTTACTTCCTTCATTTAATGTGCGTACTTCGTTATTGGTCTTCCAGTCGTATTATTCCCTCTTGATTCTTGTAGAAAAGTGTGTGTTACCCATCTTTCCCTACAGCTCATCCCATTTTTCTCGAAATTTCGAACACCTTGCACCATATTCTAGGTTAACAAATGCTGAGAAGAAAATGATTTTTATTCAGTCTTGCTTCCATTATAAACTACGGAAGGTTGCATGGTGCCGAGGTGAAACTAGTCTCCTGATATGAATAATAATTGTATCTCAATGCTGCGGAGATACACACGAAGCCCAGGAACTGTCACTCTCCCATGCCCAAGGATGGCAGCATGTTTAAGAATCTATTTGGCCTTGTCTTTAATGACAATACGTGGATTGGTTTCCTTTGCGTAATTTATAATATATTTAATACCTCTTCCAAAAATGTTGTTAAGTAAGGGATATCCGAACATGGTCCTATAAATTACTGAAATGATAGCAAAGTTTAGTAACACAAACTTATGGTACAGTGATCGACAAACAGAACTCAACTATAAAATCTCACATTAGATCTGTTGTGGGTATTGCGCGGGCAGGCTCTGTGCGGGGAGCGTCAAATGAACTGAGTGAGTCCCTACTTTGCCAGAGCTGCCAAATATGAGGGTAAGTCAATTATTATAAAAAAAGTAGGTATTAAATTTTATTGTACTTAAATAGGAAACTTACAAGAACATCATTTTCCGACATAGACTCCTTGCTTTTCAACGCACTTGGTCCATAGTTATACAAACTTCCTTATGCCCTCATAAAAGAAGGTTCTCGGCTTATCTGAGAGCCAGGAATGCACCGCTTCTTTCACTGCTGCGTCCGAAGCAAATCGACGGCCTCTTAATGCCTTTTCGAGTGGACCAAACAAGTGACAGTCGAAGGGACAAGATCAGGACTATATGAAGGATGATCCAGGACTTCAAATTCGAGTTTCTGGAGCGTTTCAGCAGTGTGGCAGCAGTATGCAGATGGGCATTGTTGTGCAACAACACAGCGCCTTTTGACAGCAATCCTCGGCTTTTGCTTCGAATTGCAGGCTTTAGCCTGACAGTAAGCATCACACTGTAATGTACACTGTTTATTGATGTGCCCCTTTCCCTATAATGTTCCAGTACTGGACCTTGTGCGTTCAAAAAAACCGTAAACGTCTGTTTTCCTGCGGACGGTTGGGTCTTTAACTTTTTCTTGCACGGTGAATTTGGATGTTTCCATTCCATACTCTGCAGTTTACTCTCCGGCTCGTAATGATGGATCCATGTTTCGTCTCAAGTAATGATCCTATCTAAGAAGTTGTCTCCTTCGTTACCAAAGCGATCCAAATGTTTTTTGCAGATGTCCAAGTGCGTTTGTTTATGCAAATGTGTGAGTTGTTTTGGGTCCCATCTTGCACAAACTTTATGAAACCTAAGTCTGTTGTGGATGATTTCGAAGGCAGAACCGTGACTAATTTTCAGATGATGCGCCACTTCGTCAATAGTTAATCGTCTGTCTAAGAGAATCCTTTCACATGAACGCTCAATGGTTTCATCACATGTGGCGGTAAACGGTCGTCCGTCTCCTTTGTCGTGCGTAACACTTGTGCGACCATTTCGAAATTTTTCAATCCATTTGTAGACGCTTCATTGTGGCAAAACACTTTTCCCGTACTGTACTGAAGGTCTTCGATGAATTTCGGCCCCTGATACGCCTTCCGACCACCAAAAACGGATCACTGAACGTTGCTCTTCTTTGGTGCAAATAGACAGCGGAACAGCCATGATTAACAGCACGGCAGCGATAACGAATCTAATCTAGCAGCTTGAAAATTGCAAAGATGTAACAACAAATAAACAAAGCATGCATCATTAACTTAAAACAATGGTACTACCAAAATAAACAAAAATATAACTAAATTGTGGATAGTAATTGACTTACCCTCGTAGTTTAAGAAACGCCATACTCGATTCGTATCGAGTCAGCTTGAGAGGTGGCAGAAGCCCCCTCTCATATTTCTATCTTACTCTGAGTAATTCGATTTTCCTCTCTAATTGAATCCGGTGAAAAGTTGCTATTCCTAAACACGCGGACTTCCCACGCAGCGTCTCTCGTCACCCGGGTGGTCCGGTGACAGGCGGGCTCTGCTGATCTGGAAAGGGTTAAGCCAACAGGTGTGAGGGAATCGAGTGAATACTTTCCAGACGCCGACATTGTCATAATAGCGGCGGAGACACGCCCGCAGGGGTCTGAAGGAGCGGCTGGGCTAGAGATTCCGTTTGCAGAAACTTAGCGAATACACTTTCTGGCAGGCTACCAGCGAGGCGTGGGAATGACTTGTGTTCCCAGGCAGTCTGGGCGGGCAAATTCCCACGTTTTCTGCAAAATCGTAACGTTGATTGCAAATCGTAACTGTGACGTAGCAAAATCGGCGCAGAAATTGGCGCCAAGAATCTCCATTGGTGGAATGGTAGTGCTTTGGCAATAGAGTGGAATTGTCCGCTGGTTTTCGAGTTGCTGATTGGAACGTTTAAACACGGCCACTGTCATGGGTGCGGGAATGTTCTGTGTTTTGCTTGTACGGGTGCGCTTGAGAGAATCGGCTCTCGCCTTTCGGTCAGGGTAGGTTACAAGATTGAGCTCTCGCTGCTCTGGACAGCCTGCCTTCCGTTGGCTGTCTAATATATTTTTATTTGATTGTAACTGTTTAACGAAGTTGCTGAAGTTTCGACTTCAACGTAACTTTCCAAGTACAGTTGGCAATTGAGCGTTCTGCGTACAAGCGGCCTATGTTGTCTGTCTTGGGCAGTTTTGGGTAAAGTTAACTGTATCGGAGCTACTGTGTGACTTCGCTTGTTAAAATCAGTCACTGTACCATCAGTGATTGTGTGGCGAGCCTTCTTCGTCTCTCTCAGAGGCGCATTTGTATTGATAGGTAGCCTTTAGTCTGGAACAACCAGACCAGGACAATTTGTTTCAGGCTATACTCGCGACATTATCATCACCACGACGGGACGTCGAAGCAACCAGCCATCGCTTCCGGTACGCCAGATCGTGTCCTTGCAGTTAAGAAGACAGCTTGGTAATGTATGTCCACAGCACTGGCAGACTAGGGAATTTGCACTGTGATTATCGGAGCTCAGCAGAGCGCGCCTGCTCGTCTTTTCTAACTTTGTTCTGTGTTGGGTGTTCATTGTCTGAGTTATCACTAGCGTAGCAGCAATTAATGTTGAGTTGGCTGAGTGTTTCTCTTAAGGTTTGAGTTGCAAGGAATTGGCTCCACATACCACTTCGTCATAAATGTCACAATCTAGTCTATGGACAACTTCAACTTCACAGCATTTATTTGAGTATCCGATTTGATCCAGTTTGATGTATTGTAAATGTTTCATGTGTTTTGTTTATGATTTTGAATTTAGTCATAATAAATCAAATTGTTATTTTGGACAGAACTATCATTCTGTTAATCGGTAGAGCAACCCTATCATTTCTCACTACGTAACTGAAACTTTCCTTTATTTAATTAATGTCTATCAAATTAAATTATTGCAGGTGCCAAACTCATTTCTACTCCACTTGCAGGGTCGATTACAGCCAGTTCGCGTTTCTTCTTAATCCATGTGCAACAGCAAAAGTAGGAGTTAGAAAAGGGGCTTAGAGCATCATTTCCATATGAAGATTAGGGAAGAATTTAGTGTTAAATACACTGCTAGCCCCGGCACCTCGCAAGCTATCAGCGATAGGCAGCAGTTCACGCTGCAATCATAAATGCGGACCACCCTGAAGAGATGCGGCCGTAGGCGATAACTCTAGCACTTATCAGCTCTCGTTATCTTCGGAATTGTGTGAATGATATTCTTTCGAAAGTCAGATGGTATATCGCCAAACTCATACATTCTACATAACAACGTGAGTAGTCGTTGTGTTGCCACTTCTCCTAGTGGTTGTGGGGGTTCCTATGGAATGTTACCCATCCCATCTGCCTCATCTGATCTTATAAGTCTTCCAAAGTTGTTTTAAATTCCGATTCTAAGACTGGGTATCCTATATCTTCCCTGTTGACTCTTGTTTCTTCTTCTGTCATGTCATCAGACAAATTCTCCCTCTCACAGAGGTCTTCAATGTACTCTTTCCACCTATCCACTTTTTTGTCTGCATTTAACAGTGGAATCCCCATTACACTCATAATGTCATCGCTATTGCTTTTAATTTGGCCGGAGGTTGTTAAAACTTTCTATATACTGAGTCAGTCCTTCTGACAATTATTTCCCTTTGATTTCTCTCCATTTGTCATGTAGCCTTTTCGCCTCAGCTTCCCGGCACTTCCAATTTACACTCCTGGAAATTAAAATAAGAACACCGTGAATTCATTGTCCCAGGAAGGGGAAACTTTATTGACACATTCCTGGGGTCAGATACATCACATGATCACACTGACAGAACCACAGGCACATAGACACAGGCAACAGAGCATGCACAATGTCGGCACTAGTACAGTGTATATCCACCTTTCGCAGCAATGCAGGCTGCTATTCTCCCATGGAGACGATCGTAGAGATGCTGGATGTAGTCCTGTGGAACGGCTTGCCATGCCATTTCCACCTGGCGCCTCAGTTGGACCAGCGTTCGTGCTGGACGTGCAGACCGCGTGAGACGACGCTTCATCCAGTCCCAAACATGCTCAATGGGGGACAGATCCGGAGATCTTGCTGGCCAGGGTTGTTGACTTACACCTTCTAGAGCACGTTGGGTGGCACGGGATACATGCGGACGTGCATTGTCCTGTTGGAACAGCAAGTTCCCTTGCCGGTCTAGGAATGGTAGAACGATGGGTTCGATGACGGTTTGGATGTACCGTGCACTATTCAGTGTCCCCTCGACGATCACCAGTGGTGTACGGCCAGTGTAGGAGATCGCTCCCCACACCATGATGCCGGGTGTTGGCCCTGTGTGCCTCGGTCGTATGCAGTCCTGATTGTGGCGCTCACCTGCACGGCACCAAACACGCATACGACCATCATTGGCACCAAGGCAGAAGCGACTCTCATCGCTGAAGACGACACGTCTCCATTCGTCCCTCCATTCACGCCTGTCGCGACACCACTGGAGGCGGGCTGCACGATGTTGGGGCGTGAGCGGAAGACGGCCTAACGGTGTGCGGGACCGTAGCCCAGCTTCATGGAGACGGTTACGAATGGTCCTCGCCGATACCCCAGGAGCAACAGTGTCCCTAATTTGCTGGGAAGTGGCGGTGCGGTCCCCTACGGCACTGCGTAGGATCCTACGGTCTTGGCGTGCATCCGTGCGTCGCTGCGGTCCGGTCCCAGGTCGACGGGCACGTGCACCTTCCGCCGACCACTGGCGACAACATCGATGTACTGTGGAGACCTCACGACCCACGTGTTGAGCAATTCGGCGGTACGTCCACCCGGCCTCCCGCATGCCCACTATACACCCTCGCTCAAAGTCCGTCAACTGCACATACGGTTCACGTCCACGCTGTCGCGGCATGCTACCAGTGTTAAAGACTGCGATGGAGCTCCGTATGCCACGGCAAACTGGCTGACACTGACGGCGGCGGTGCGCAAATATTGCGCAGCTAGCGCCATTCGACGGCCAACACCGCGGTTCCTGGTGTGTCCGCTGTGCCGTGCGTGTGATCATTGCTTGTACAGCCCTCTCGCAGTGTCCGGAGCAAGTATGGTGGGTCTGACACACCGGTGTCAATGTGTTCTTTTTTCCATTTCCAGGAGTGTATTTCATTCGTAAGTGACTTGTATCTCTGTATTGCTGTATTTTCATGACCATTTCTGTAGATCCTCCTTTCGTCGATCTACTGAAGTATTTCTTCTGTTACCTAAGATGAAAAGAAAACTGGCGTTCTATGGATCGGAGCATGGAATGTCAGATCCCTTAATTGGGCAGGTAGGTTAGAAAATTTAAAAGAGAAATGGATAGGTTGAAGTTAGATATAGTGGGAATTACTGAAGTTCGGTGGCAGGAGGATCAAGACTTCTGCTCAGGTGACTACAGGGTTATAAACACAAAATCAAATAGGGGTAATGCAGGAGTAGGTTTAATAATGAATAGGAAAATAGGAATGCGGGTAAGCTACTACAAACAGCATAGTGAACGCATTAATGTGGCCAAGATAGATACGAAGCCCACACCTACTACAGTAGTACAAGTTTATATGCCAACTAGCTCTGCAGATGACGAAGAAATTGAAGAAATGTATGATGAAATAAAAGAAATTGTTCAGATTGTGAAGGGAGACGAAAATTTAATAGTCATGGGTGACTGGAATTCGAGTGTAGGAAAAGGGAGAGAACATAGTAGGTAAATATGGATTGGGGCTAAGAAATGAAAGAGGAAGCCGCCTGGTAGAATTTTGCACAGAGCACAACATAATCATAGCTAACACTTGGTTTAAGAATCATGAAAGAAGGTTGTATACATGGAAGAACCCTGGAGATACTGAAAGGTATCAGATAGATTATATTATGGTAAGACAGAGATTTAGGAACCAGGTTTTAAATTGTAAGACATTTCTAGGGGCAGATGTGGACTCTGACCACAATCTATTGGTTATGACCTGTAGATTAAAACTGAAGAAGCTGCAAAAAGGTGGGAATTTAAGGAGATGGGACCTGGATAAACTGAAAGAACCAGAGGTTGTACAGAGTTTCAGGGAGAGCATAAGGGAACAATTGACAGGAATGGGGGAAAGAAATACAGTAGAAGAAGAATGGGTAGCTTTGAGGGATGAAGTAGCGAAGGCAGCAGAGGATCAAGTAGGTAAAAAGACGAGGGCTAGTAGAAATCCTTGGGTAACAGAAGAAATATTGAATTTAATTGATGAAAGGAGAAAATATAAAAACGTAGTAAATGAAGCAGGCAAAAAGGAATACAAACGTCTCAAAAATGAGATCGACAGGAAGTGCAAAATGGCTAAGCAGGGATGGCTAGAGGACAAATATAAGGATGTAGAGGCCTATCTCACTAGGGGTAAGATAGATACTGCCTACAGGAAAATTAAAGAGACCTTTGGAGATAAGAGAACGACTTGTATGAATATCAAGAGCTCAGATGGAAACCCAGTTCTAAGCAAAGATGGGAAAGCAGAAAGGCGGAAGGAGTATATAGAGGGTCTATACAAGGGCGATGTACTTGAGGACAATATTATGGAAATGGAAGAGGATGTAGATGAAGATGAAATGGGAGATATGATACTGCGTGAAGAGTTTGACAGAGCACTGAAAGACCTGAGTCGAAACAAGGCCCCCGGAGTAGACAACATTCCATTGGAACTACTGACGGCCTTGGGAGAGCCAGTCCTGGCAAAACTCTACCATCTGGTGAGCAAGAAGTATGAAACAGGCGAAATACCCTCAGACTTCAAGGTGAATATAATAATTCCAATCCCAAAGAAAGCAGGTGTTGACAGATGTGAAAATTACCGAACTATCAGTTTAATAAGTCACAGCTGCAAAATACTAACACGAATTCTTTACAAACGAATGGAAAAACTAGTAGAAGTCAACCTCGGGGAAGATCAGTTTGGATTCCGAAGAAACACTGGAACACGTGAGGCAATACTGACCTTACGACTTATCTTAGAAGAAAGATTAAGGAAAGGCAAACCTACGTTTCTAGCATTTGTAGACTTAGAGAAAGCTTTTGACAATGTTGACTTGAATAATGTCTTTCAAATTATAAAGGTGGCAGGGGTAAAATACAGGGAGCGAAAGGCTATTTACAATTTGTACAGAAACCAGATGTTGTTCAATCTGTATATTGAGCAAGCAGTAAAGGAAACAAAAAAATACGGAGTAGGTATTAAAATTCATGGAGAAGAAATAAAAACTTTGAGGTTCGCCGATGACATTGTAATTCTGTCAGAGACAGCAAAGGACTTGGAAGAGCAGTTGAATGAAATGGACAGTGTCTTGAAAGGAGGATATAAGATGAACATCAACAAAAGCAAAACATGGATAATGGATGCTGAGGGAATTAGATTAGGAAATGAGACACTTAAAGTAGTAAAGGAGTTTTGCTATTTGGGGAGCAAAATAACTGATGATGGTCGAAGTAGAGAGGATATCAAATGTAGACTGGCAATGGCAAGGAAAGTGTTTCTGAAGAAGAGAAATTTGTTAACATCGAGTATAGATTTAAGTGTCAGGAAGTCGTTTCTGAGAGTATTTGTATGGAGTGTAGCCATGTATGGAAGTGAAACATGGACGTTAAATAGTTCGGACAAGAAGAGAATTGAAGCTTTCTAAATGTGGTGCTACAGAAGAATGCTGAAGATTAGATGGGTAGATCACGTAACTAATGAGGAGTTATTGAATAGAACGGGGAGAAGATTAGTTTGTGGCACAATTTGACTAGACGAAGGGATCGGTTGGTAGGACATGTTCTGAGGCATCAAGAGATCTCCAATTTAGTATTGGAGGGCCGCGTGGAGGGCACAAATCGTAGAGGGAGACCAAGAAATGAATACACTAAGCAGATTCAGATGGATGTAGGCTGCAGTAGGTACTGGGAGACGAAGCTTGCACAGGATAGAGTAGCATGGAGAGCTGCATCGAGCCAGTCTCAGGCCTGAAGACCTCAACAACAACAACCTAAGATGTTTTCGCATTTCCTTTCCTTGTACCCACGTCCCTCTTTCCGACTTCTGTGACTGTCGTTTTTAGATATGTTCATTCCTCTTCAAGTGAAATGCCTACTCAGCTGTTCACTACGGCAGAATTTATGGCCTCAGAGAACATCCTTAGTATTACACTTCTTTGAATAGTGATTCCTCCTGAATAGTCTTTTGAACTCCAACCCAGTCTTCATCATTACTAAATTGTTATATGGTGTACATATCCGCCCCTGGGGGCACCTTAGAATCCAATGTCTCATTTCGGTATCTCTGTCTGAGCATGATGTAATCTAACTAGTATTTTTCTGTGTATCCCGACCTTTTCTAAGTATATCTCCTCCTCTTGTGATTCTTGAACGGATTATTCACTATTACTAGCTCAAAAGTATTGCAGAAAGCAATTAGCCTGTCTCCTCTCTCATTCCTCCTACCTAGGTCATATCCTCTCACAACATTGTCGACAGCTTCTTCCTTTAAAACCGCATTCAAATCCCTCATGACTATTAGATTTTCATCTTCTTTTAAGTACTGAAATACCTGGTCAATATCCTCATATACTTTCCCTATCTCTTTGTCTTCATCTTGCGACGTAGGCATGTGTACATGAAATACTATTATTGCTGGTTGGTTTGTTGTCGATTACGATGGAATCAATCATCTCATTTAACTGTTCACAGGAACCCAGACTTGGAGCTCGTAAGTTTTCGACGACACAGGGAAACTCCAGAATGGCGTTAGTTCCTGCGCCATCAGAAGATAGGCAAGAGGATGCTGCCGACCTTCACGTGGTATCCAATCCACACTCCCTGGCTTCTGTTCGTTGAGACGGCGGCACTTCATGTTTGATTCTCGCCGTGCCCCATCGAGTTTCGTACACCGTTGTTGATTTCTCTTTCTTCCTTTTTCCTCTCCTTTCCCTTTTTCCCGTTTGTCTACGTGGTTGGCATTGTTATGCATCGAGTTTGGCGTGCCAGTGACATTTGGTGGCGAGGTGCTCCTTTTGACCCTCTTTCCCCCTTCCCTGTCGCCACCACAATGAAATCTGTATTCCCCGTCTGTCTGCGTCTAATGTAGATAGTTTGTTCAAGCGAGATACATACCAGCCAGGTGGATTCGGGAGACTGTCTAAAAACACATACAAGCTGTCCACCTCCCCAGCACTCGTCTTTAATCGGCAATGCGAATTCTATCCGAGGCTGGCTCGCCTCTCCACGTCCTCGACTATCCGGCTGGTCGTCATTGACTTCTCTGCGTCCGATTTACAGCCGGACTAAAGAGTATGCATCAGACTCTTTATGGACTCTGTTTATGGGCAGAATGACTTGCTGACGAGTGAGGGATGCCCTAGACTCTCATACTTTTCACTTTCAGAGATAGCAAACGGATTTCATGGTTGAGATGTGCCGCGCGTCAGGTTTGCAAGTGCTCCGATCTTTGCAGTTGCACCGGCGAGCAGGAAGGAAGCAGTGCGCGAAGGAAGCGGTCGGGTGTGCTCGGTCTCTGATACGTGGCCTGGGTCGTTTGAGCCGTTTCGGAGAGTCCTGAATTTGTCGCTGGAACGTCGGATCGTGGGGCGTGTCTTGGCGGAAGTTGGAAGAGAACGAGTCAGAGGACCAAAATCGTGCGGCAATACGGAGCCGGGAGACAACAGCTGGCAGCAGGCGGACCTTAGCAGGCCGAGGGGAGCACTTTGCTGTTGCCTTCCAGTTCCAGGAACGACAGCGCCAACAACGTGCAGTCGGAAGAAGCCTCTCTGCGCGCCATCATTTAAAGGACGGGGTGAACGGCGTCTGGAACGTTGCGCTAGAATTCGGTCCTCATGTGACGTACTTCCAAGCGTGGTTTTCGTCACGCAAGCCTCCTTGCGCGCGCCCACCGCTGTGTTCAAGTGGGGGCTTGCTAGTGTATGGCGTTGGGGAAATGAACTACGTCAGCAAGACATTATTAAAGCGATTGGAAGCTCTCACCACGTGTGACGAAGCTCAGTCTCCTGCGGGCAAAAATCTTGTTAGTATGTTTATTGTTATTCATTTACTGTTTCCCCCCTAATAAATATGTATTTTAAAGTTTTTCTGCATTAGAAATTTAGTGTGTTTTATTGGATGTTTTAGCATCTACTACTGAAATTTAAATGATTCCTTCTCAGTGCTCATGAGAGAGTTGTTCACTGATTATTAAATAACTTGTTTGCTTCGCGTACGAGAAGCGTTCTGTTTGTTATTGACCAGTAAGTGCACCTCGTGACGTATTTTTTGAGTTGCTTAACTCTAGTTCAAGAGTGGGACTATTGGTTGAAGTGTGGGCATTGTATTTAGTACACATACCGGCTTTTCTTTCTGAACTGTAGAGCGAAAAATAAATTGCTTGGTTTAGCCTGTGCGTCACTGAGGTTGGGATATTGCTGCTTTATGGTTTATGTATCTGCTCTTTGTTTTAAAATTTTTGTGTTTTAGAAGGAGCTAATTTGGATGTCTCTGCCACGCTATTGTGAGGCGTGTCTGTCCCTTGTCATGTCAGGGCAAATCTTATTGACGCTCCTCGGCTTCGGAGTTGATCTGAGATTTTAGTACCTCATTTTGACAAATCACTTATCATTTATTAATGTGTTTTGGTGTTTATTGTTTAATTCAGGGTATTTAAAGCACGTTCTGCTATGTTGAAACTTGCTTTCTTGTATTGCTGTTTGAAAGCCTTTATGAAATTTTAATAGCACTACAGTTTTCCCATTTCATAGTTCACAATTGATTTAAAGCTAATCTCTTTTCAGTTTAAAGTTAAACTGATCAATCTTAAACAAGAAATTTGTTTTTTGGTATTTAAATATTTGTTATTCAGTTTGAAGATTAACTGGCTCTTCATGTAGTCTTATAGAAAGTTACTGCATTGATTCTTCTCTGTATTTTCTTACAAGTTGACTTTTGTTATTAATAAACGCTGTTCAGTCTTGTAGTCCGAAACGAATGATTTTCATCTCCTACTCCTCCAGTACTTCTACACCCTACGCTATAAGCTGGCAAGTATCACGCACGCTACAATACTTCAACGCTAGAGTGTGCTTTAAACTCTTGTCATGTGCAAGAACAAATACTACTTAAACTGCATGACAGATGGGTCTGAGGGCTTTGTTACCTGTCAATACCCATTGGATATGTTCAGGAAAGACTCCTCTGTGACAGGTTACATTCGCACAGAGAGCTTCACGTACTTAATCAGAGCCACTGTGGCTTGAGGAAAGATAGGTAAATGTGTTGAAGATGCACTTCACTAGGTAATAGAAACATAGACACATGTAACAAAAAGTGCGCCATTTCAATGTTAATAGTGAGTCTTCACGTTTTTTAACCTATGTACTGCGCTTTTGTACTTTGCGTACGCGATATTACCGCCATTTTTATATACGCATATCACCATCCCATTCCATTTGTTACCTCAGTGTAAAGAGTATCCCATGAGGTGTCCCGGTAGCAGCTGGATGACATCGACATCTTGTCACAAAGTTTCGGTTGACAACAAAAAAATGGCTCAAATGGCTCTGAGAACTATGAGACTTAACTTCTCAGGTCATCAGTCCCCTAGAACTTAAAACTACTTAAACCTAACTAACCTAAGGACATCACACACATCCATGCCCGAGGCAGGATTTGAATCTGCGACCGTAGCGGTAGCGCGGTTCCAGACTGTAGCGCCTAGAACCGCTTGGCCATTCCGGCCGGCGGTTGACGACAAGTCAGCCATCTTCAGCTGAGTTTTTCAGTGAAGATCGGTACGATTGTTTCTGACTATATACCAAAAATTGGCGTAATGAGCAATGCACCTAGGTTTTCGCTGCATGAGCCCCCTTTGTCGATTTTAGGCTCCTCTCTAGAATGTTGCTAGATCTCAAGCAGTCAAGCCCTCACACAAAAGGTGATGTATGCGCAACCTCTGTCGCACTGCGGGCCTGTGGAGTACAGTTATCTGCCGCTGGAATTGTCACTAGGTACAAATTTGGTCTTTCTGAAGATGTGACTGAGTTCATCGATCCCAAGGCACCATAATCTCTTTCCAAAGTTTCCTTAATGACTGAATTCCAGATACGTAGTATGTCTAGCAGAGATACAATAGTCGGCTGTGGCTACCAAACTGGGCTGCTATCACGTTCCATGCACCTTTCGTGAACTGTGTGTGCGGGCGGACAACTTTGCACACGCAGATATTTTATCTGTACACTCCAGCAAACCCATATCGTTTTTCAACTCATATTGTCCTCTGCAGAGCCGAAAAGAGCACAGTTTTTCTTGGTTGGTCGGAAGGTTACTTTAACATGGTATTTCTTCAAGATACTGCCCATCTGAGATGTAATGTTCCGCATATATAGGAGGAACGCCTTCTCTTCTGTACCTTACGGATGCACACTTTGACTCTTCGTAAAATCTGTCCTAAATTGATGTGAAGATTATCTATTGTCCTTAACCCTTTGAGGCACAGAACGTTAGACCATTAAATGTCAGGTGGAAATTAATGAAACAAATTTGAATAAACAACAAGGAAATGAAAATGACAATTTATTAATTTTTCGTACATCTGCACACGAGTTGGGGGTGACTTCATTTGAAACCACTCTGGTGACATACACAGTACACAAAAAGACAACATACATTGAATAGACTCAAAATAACTATTTATGGTAAGGAATTAGACAATTCCAGTCAGATGACAAGCATAAGGCTACGTTACATGTTTTACAACTCCATATAGATCTATGAGAAGTCTCTTTCGTACTGTAGTACGCACAGTGTTTTGAAGACCCCTCTCTGCCGCATAAAGGCACTTCGTCATCACTACTACAACAATTACGAAAATAATTTTCACTCTCAAAAGTTATTAGGCCTCCTGGGATTTTGAGTTGGGGCGTCTCGATGTAACTTTGTTCAGCAGTAACGTCCATAACAATATCATGATCGGCACTTAGGTCACTTTCATCGCTTTGTAATTCAGGTTCAGAAATAAATTCGCCCAAAATTTCTAATATTTCTTACAGCGTTGTCCTGGACATTGTGTTCTGGGGAGGAAAAAAGATAGCTTAGGTTACGACATACGGGGTCAAGCACAGTGGTCCAATATGAAGCTACCATATTATTGCTCATATTGTGCTAACTATGCGTTTTTTTCGTATATTAACATATTACTCACTATATCTACAACATTTTCAAAAATAAATACCTAGGATCGTATCCCATATACAGGCACAACAAATGTCTGCTTCAGCAAATTTAACAGCAGCCACCATAACTGAAATAAGGAGAAGCATTAGAAACTTTCTTATGACAGCGAAACAGACTCCGGATCTGTTTACAAAAATTCAAGCAAATGGCAGAACTATGTAGGGCTGAGAGCAGGTGGAATCACTTGCAGCCACTATGTCAGTCGGCTGAAAAAATAATAATAATAATAAAAGGCTGGGCGGACTCAAACGAAGCCACTATGTCTTGAAGAGTTAAAAACAGGTTTTTTCTAGCTTCTTCATCAAACAACATGTGAAGGCTGTTCACAGCTTGATGCCTGCAAATATATCAAGAGCTACTCAAATGAAAATGAGACAGATGGAAAAGCTGGAAGTGAACTGTTTATTATTTCAAAAGTAATCATCATAGTTGTTAATACATATATCCCATTATGAGACAAGACGGTCATTGCCTTCATGGACAAATGTATGCGGTTGCCCGCGGAACCATGCTTGTAACCAAGCGTGCCCCTCCTCGAAGCAAACTGTATGGGGTGTGTGTAACGAGCCAGCGAAAACTTCTGCAAAGTACTTTAAACAACCTTCATAACATGTGGGCGGGTCGTTTATGCATGTGGGTGTCAGCGTCGCACCTCCGGGCACAAACCGCAGTATGGTGCCTAAAAGGAGAGATGAAATTACATAAGCACAATTTTCTGCCGCTGTTCACGTTTAAAATTCACCCAGTGGTTCTCAACGGTCCCTGGTTGTTCCACCCAGTATGCCAGTATGGGAGGACAAATGTTGTAGTCAGGCTACGCTCCAAAGGGGTGAGATCACATTCAATGGGGTTGCAGCCCACGATGTCCGTAGAGAATGTTTGAATCGTTCGTGGGTTCTCAGCAGTGTCAAAGGATCTAAATAACGTCGTTCTGTTGCACATAGACCGCCCCAAGGGAAGTAGTGCTTTCATGCCACTTCATGGCGCCTATTCATTTCGTTTTGAGCGGCGTTATGTCTGAAATAATTTCGTCGGGCCGCCCATAAGAAAATCACATGACTTCAAAGCTGAGCGTCGCGGTCCTGTCCTCCATCTCAGAGGCGTCAAACGAAGGGGTGAAATTCGGTTAGGAGGGCGTGTAATGATTTTCCCCTCCAATGACTCGACAACTATGGCGCTGGGCAAAAAAGGGGTGAAATTTGGTGCCAGTGTGACATCATTTATCCACCTTACACCTCACATGAACACCTGTTCAAAATTCCGCGTCCGAATGCAAGTCAATGATGGGGGTTTCAGAAAAGTGAGCCTTTAATTGTGTTGCGCACTTAACATATGTATAGGGTGATTCCATTATGATGTTACAAACTTTAAGGGATGATGAAGAACTTGAGGCAAAAGACTCTGGGACGGAAGCGATCGAGTCGAAAGTTCTAGGGAAAATCGTTCTGACACCTCTGGCTACAATACATGTACCGGCACGGTTGTTGCTAAGATTGTAGGACAGGCAACATTCAGGAGGTGGTAATACGGAAAAAACTAGTAAACATGGCCTCTAAAATGGATACATCCAGTAAGTATAGGCTCTAAAATGCATACTTTAGTAACCATGGGGAGTTGCTTAGTAGAAGCAGTAGAGAGGTTAAACAAGTGCCCATAGCTCTTAAAGTAGGCATTTTAGAGCCCATATTTACTGGACATTTTTTATTGTTTTGGTCTACATTACCTCCCCCGAAACATGGAAACCAAAGAGCCTGTAGTAGAAGAAATATGTGTCATAGTATCGAAGATACATTTTAGGGCCCACGTTTACTTGAAATTCATTGTGTGTGTGCGTGTGTGTGTGTGTGTGTGTGAGAGAGAGAGAGATAGAGAGAGAGAAAGAGAGAGAGAGAGAGAGAGAGAGAGAGCGAGCGAGAGAGAGAGATCAGAACGATTATCACCTACAACTGTCGAATCGTTCGTTTCTGGCCCAGGGTCTCTTACCTCAAATTGGTAAGTATATTCTTCTCCAACACCCATGAAATAATGGAACATCGTCACGGTATCACAATGTACACACTATTTATGTAATGTGGTTGTATTCACTCTATCTGCTCCTCTCTGCCCGTAGCCTTGTCGTTTAGAACAAAGTCTAAACTGGCTCTTCCTCTTCTTTTTCCGAACACCTTCCCGTTGCAACGGGGTACGCTTTTTGGTTCGATGCACGCCATTTCTTACTGTCTAACGCTTCCTGTGGATTTAGGCTCCTTGACCTTTTATATCTGCCTTTATAGTATCTACCTACGGTAATTTAGGTCTTATGCGCTCTCTGTGGTCATCTATCTACACTGAGATGATAGGTGGAGCTGATTACTGAAGTTGGTAGTACCAATGTGATGAGTCCATAGCTGCGAAGTCTCCATTTTTGCATCATCTCATTCACTGGAACCACTCCAGCTAGTTGTCGGATCGTTGCATTGTTGATGAAGTTGAGCAGGGAAATGTCTAACGATATTCTCAGTATGCGCATTTACATGACATGTAGTGAGTACTCAGCACTTATAGGTGTAGGCCAACAATCATTATCGTGCTGTATATCTTGCATTGTAGGTTGATAGGCATTTTGTTGTCACAGAGAATACCAATGACATCTCTCAGTTGCATTAACGTCGTTTTGATTCTCGCTCGCTCGCATGTCCTTATCCATTGAGCCATGACTCTGGAGTCGAGAACCTAGTGCTCACTGTTCTTCTGTTTTTAGGGTATGCATGTACACTTGACAGCAAAAAAAGTGGGTCACTGCCGAAAACAACCAACATAACGTAGCTGTGTTGCAGGTCCTCTAAACACCAAAACCCTGTGGGGTACAGCCGCTTGACTACACACAATGGGTAAAGCAAGAGACCACTAAGAGACCAAAGGTCTTTAAGGCAGTCAACTAATATCGTCATACAAAACATATTAGAAAACACGTTCTTAGCGATGAGACACCCCATAACACTCATAAACTAACCTTAATTACAACAAGTGACATTACAAAAGTTCTGAGAAAACGGATTATTTTACATATATCGTACAGTAATTCTTAGAAAAAATTAAATACTTGAGGCAATATATGGAGTTACAAAGCTGTACAACAATTGGAAAAAAGTTTTTCGCTCTCTAAAAGGTTTTCCATCCACGTGCTGAAGGTTGTTCAAAGGCGAGTGGCTATGGAAACTGGATATTGGACGAACCAGTAGAAAAACGCGGTTAACGGCAACAAGCACTCTAATGAAATCTCAACATTAACAGCGAATCACAGCTAATATCATTGTTCTCGTAACACATCAACAGCTACGTGTACACAAATTTGAACTTTAAATGATATGACCAACGCCGTCGTTCTGGACCTGGATTGAAACCCAGCACCTATAGCCATTGCTAACTAAACTAAGCTTTGTTTGTGCCTCATTGAGACCGGATCACTAGGCATAAAGAGTCGTGAAGTATAGACGTTTGCACCAGTATCAATTATCAATTCAGATCCTGAAAATAAATGACGAACATGTTTGTACTGAACTGTGAATCCTGTCATAACAGTTGCCGTCCTGGGAACTACCCCCAACGACGTTTAATATGGTGTCATTCACAAGGAAAAATGTATGCTCATATTTAAAATTGAAAAGCCATCATATGAAGCTCGTGACAGGGATGCGAACCCAGCACCTAATCGGATTGTTAACGAAGTGCAGTCATGCTCAAAAGTATCCGAACGATCTGGATTGCATTTCGCCTGATTCCCATGCAACCCACATAACGCAGCTGTCTAGCAGGTCCTCTAATCGCTCCTTGATACAGGCGTTTGACTATTGAAAATGGTTCCAACAAGTTACCACTAGAAAACACTGCTCTGTATCGCAATAACTCAAGATGTAAAGTAACACCACGATACTACAAATATCAGGGAACACCTCATCACAGATAAGACTGACCTTAAGGCTTGTAAGCTCACATTTATTGCAATAAATGACATACCTGAAATGTTAGCACTCTCATTATTACGTCAGGTAGGTAATGCACTTAATATGTTCGTCGTATTCATGATTTCCTCTTCAAAGTAACATACCATACTTGTAATTTAACACAAAATGTCATTAAAATTTACGTTATTCACGAACAGCTAGTTGAGAATGTGTATGAACTTCAAATGACACGACGAACCGACTCGTTCTGCATATGGATTCAAACCCAAGTCATGCAAACTAAGATTTCGTGACTGACGGAAATTAACTGTCATTCCTGACTAGGCATAAAGAGATGATATACCTCGATTTTAGACTGTAACAGGTAACAAATATCAACTTTAAATTACATAACGTAAACATTTTTCACGGTCGCGAATTCCTACCCAGCATCTATTGTCTCTGTTAACGAACTACGAGAGATGTTAAATACTGCTTCATCACAAGTAACTTCCTTGAAATGCAGTGAGGTAAGGCTTTGTGTTGGACAGGGATTCGAACCCAGAACCTAATCGGATTGTTATCGAAGCACAATCTACTTTGACACATCGGATTTTATCGGCAGTAGCTAGATGTTTTAACTGAAATGACGAGACGAAACATTAATTTTTCCTTCCCAGGACTCCAACCCGGCACGAATCGCTGTTATATTCTAGAGAAAAGGAACGTTAAGTATGTGTTTGTTACACCAGCAGTGACATTTGAGCATGTTTGAACTAGAAATAATATGACGAAGTGTTCAGTGATGACTGAGAATCGAACCCCAAACATATCGTTGTTGATTACACACAAACAGACGACACTTACCGAATTTTTCTCCACCAGCAGTTCGGAATAACATCCTTGAACTTACAATAATCTCGAAAATTGTTCTGTGTCTCACTGGGAGTCAAAAACGTCAGATATCGTTAGTGTTGACAACGAATGAAAATGCATTAAAAATAAAAATTATTATCCACCAACAGATAGGTGTTCTCATGCTAGAGCTTGATAATACATAGTGAAAAGTTTAGTGCTGGGTCAGGATTCCAACCCATTCATGCGCAATATGTGAAGATGTTGAGGAATCTGCAGTTTTGAACAAACAACAAGTTGTAGTCGAGCTGTATTATCACGAAGGAATCAAATTCCGCGTTAGGGGCGGTCTGAGTTGCATTCCCAGTGCAGAACCAATTTTATCGACCTACAGAAGCTCAAATAAAAGACGGAATAAGTGTCCTGTGACCATACACAGGGTTTGTTTCGTCACTTGAAATAAATAACTAGTATAAAAAAGGTTACTGGTGATAGAGTTTCTACATGTCACCACTCCTTACTTTATTGTGGTTCCACCTAACGTCTACTTGGTACAGAAAGAATATCATGTTTAATGTGATTTTCAGACCACAATGCCACTATACCTTCATCACATGGCGTAGCCAGAAGAGAATAGAATCTGCCTCTCCCTATCAAAAAACATCAGCAGAAGCTGGAATCGAACCGAGACCATTATCATATGAAACTATCATCAGTCCAACAGACCACGAAAACCGCTTCTCTCCGACTCATTTCTCTATCATAACACCGTTGCGGCACACAAGATGAGAATTCTGACACACAGGCTCCCTGTAGTGGTTTGCAGGATTTTCAGCACATTCATTTACTTGGTTGACCGAATCGCCACGAACTAGCTGCCTTGGCTACCCAGTGCATACATTCGACTCTATTTTGTAATCAACGAAATAAAATAACGTAACTGCCACCTACACAGAACTGCCAATAGTGTAGGATGCAGGAATTGAAATAGGAAGTGTTCCTTTCCATTTGAGCTACTCTATTACGCTATCTGTTTGTTGAAACCATCGTGCAGTGCAAAAGAAATGCTGTAACTGTCTGTCTCTCAGAAGTCGATATCCGACCATATGCATTATCTCACAGCACTGTGGAACGCCGAAGTTCTGGAAGATCTGTTGTTCACTTCCAGAGGTGCTGTAGCTACGTCACAGTTAGTAGCTTAACGGTAAGCGTCGCGCACTGTTGATAAGACGTCACGTATTCTATTACATTTGCTACAACATTTTTTTTAAAACGCAATTCTGCTGTCTGCTGAACTTATCAATTTAATGGAACTTTGAACATAATTCTCTTCAATTCTCAACGCAAAATAGTGGCATGTGGAAAAAAGGCTAACTTCTGCGTCATTTTGTTCTTTTCAGGTTTAATAGACGGCCAGGCGCAGATGCGTCTCGACGCTTTTGTGTTATGTATTGGGAGAGCGCATCGTGCCAAAATAGTCAGAAAAGTATGTTCTACATTAGCTGTCGTCTGGTAGTGGCATTTTATTCTTCTTCAAACCTTGTTTGACAGCTTTAACTCAGAACAAGTTTTCTAGATGCATGTAATCAATAAACTGCATGTGCATTGTCAGACTGTTATAGATAACAGCAGAGAATTCGCATATATCGTTGATGATTAATTTCTCTCTCATGTTTAGTATCGTCTTAACAGCACTAAAAGAAACCTTACGAAAACTGTGCACTGTATTGTAAGAAATGAAATAAAACTACCCACGATAACCTTACGACGAAAGTCTGTTTTAACAAAACTGAGTATCTGTACACAAGCGTGCCTCTATCTGCACGAATTAGTAAAACACTACTCACTTAGGTTTCGATTGGGTCTGTGTTTAAATGGTATGCTGTGTCATACTCAACAGGTATGCAAACGTGGCATTTCATAAATATAGTTACGTATTCCCAGAAACTCAAAATTTGCTTGTCAGCAGCAGAAAGAGGCGTTACCTGTTGTGCAGCATTGTAAGTTTTTCACCATTGCACTATGAGCTGAAAGCATTTTCGTACGATTTGCTTATCGATGTCTGATCGGACTGCTTGCAGCTCTTACACAGAAGGGATAGAAAAGTTACAATCAGCGAGGCTGGAACAGCGAACCATAACAGTCGCGTTTCCACAGATCCGCACGTCAACGCAGAGCTAGCGGATAGATATGATTTGCGTCTTCCTCTTACGAGCCCAATCGTGGCTTCAGGACGAGATTAGTTGCGATTGCCACGTTCAATGATTTTTCTGGCCTGAAAACCGTAAATTTAAAATCTTCTGTTACACCTCAAGCGATAACAACTCAGGTTATTCAATGGAAATGACACGAGAAATCAAGTGACTTTGAGGCTTCATTCCGTGCACACCAGGAAGTAACTCGTCGATCACAGAGTTGCCAAACATACCTTGCGTTGTTGCCAAATCTCAGTTACATTACCAGCAGGAAGAAGACGAACCGATGTGATCCTACAGTGGGCTGGGAAGGGACCATAGCTGGCGCCTCAAAGACGCGGCTGGTACGGTCTGGAATACGTAATGCGTCTGATTCGCATTTCTGTAACTAGGTTTAGGGACTGGAGCTTAGTTACTAATAATATTCAGAACTGACTGCTACTAAGCATCATAAAACAGTAACTCTCATAGTTGTTTTTATATTTCTTACGTAACTGAACGCAAAACTAAGAAACTCGTTCACGGACGTTTTCGTGCCTCGCCGATAGTCGAGCACAACAAACAAATAAAGATAATGAGAGAATGTGTGTGTGTGTGTGTGTGTGTGTGTGTGTGTGTGTGAGAGAGATAGAGAGAGAGATGGGGGGGGGGGGGTAAAAATTGTTGTAAAGAAATTGAATACTGGTATGTAAAGAAATCTTTCATTAAAATGACTCGTTCCACATCATTACTAAATGTCGTATTCATGATCTACGGAACAAATATTAATCTAATCTAATCTAATCATATCATATTGCTGACTATCCATGAAGAGTCATGAAGTACCGAAATTTTCGCCTATATCAGTAACCAAATCTAAACTTGAAAATAAAAGACGACAGTTTTTGTAATAAACCGGGACTCCTATCAAGACCCCTTCATCCCTGTTAACTAACCGTGAAAGATGATGATATACCTCAATTCAGAAGTAACGAAGTGTGTATGAATTTAAAGATGAAGCGCATGATGTGAAGTTCTGCGACGGAGATACGAACCCAAGACGTAATAGGATTGTTAACTAAGTAAAATCAAATGTTACGTATCGGTTTTTCTTGCCAGCTGGTAGGTGTTTAATCTAAAATAAGGACACATATTTTTGTGCCTGAGTGACAATCGAACCGCACTCCTATCGTTCTTCTTTATTGTCCACGAATATTGCTTAAGTATCAATTGCTTACTCACCAACAGTAAGATGTGTGCGTGTTTGTCCAGAAATTGTTGGCAATATGAACAGACATTAAAAAAAGCACGTTAATTTTCACTAGCAGGCCGGTATGCACGTGATAGGGCTTAAAATGAAATTATGAATATTTTTGTACTGGATCAGGATTCGGACCCACATATTTACGTTTGGAGGAGACCTAGAGAAGACTGCAGTCTTGGGAAAAGGAATGAAATGATTGAACTATACTGTTCCGAGTGATTCAGATCCTCGAAAGAGGAGATACGAATTCGAATCACAGTCCAGCACCAAATTTTTCAACGTTTCTAGTTCAATCAAGTACAAGTAAAATAAGAGCCCTGTTCCTTTAGACGGCTATCAGTTCATCAAATAAAATAAAATTTTCTAATGTAAGTAAGTTTACTGCTGACAGTATTTCTGTTTACCCTGACCTCTACCTATGTCATTTTCCAACGTAAACCGGCTGTGCCCAGTTTGGAATGAAGGAACATGATGTTTAATGCGGATTCTGGATTATAACGGCTTTCTCTTGAGGTTACCAGAGGTAAAGTAAATCTGTTTTTGCCTCTTAAAAGTAAATGCCTGAATCCACGCATTGCACTTGTGACAGTTCGTTCCACCAGACCGTTGTGGCCACATTTCCCAGCCCCAGGAGTGTGCTGTAATGGATGATGTGCTTAGCTTACTAAACTAGTCACGGTGGGAAAAAAACCGCGAGTCTATTAAATGGTTAAGTAGAAGCAAGCTTCTGACGTGGAGGTGATGCTATTCTCTTGTCAGCAGGATGTAAAGACTCTTCTAGGCGTCATAGCCTCGATTTGAAGCCATTTTGAAATTTTCACTAATTCAGGAAATTTTTTAGTTCGAGGAAATCCACTGTGAAGTGTGAAGTTACCTGATAATTCTATTATCACCGGCATTATTACTATCATTTTCTTCATAACGCTGCTGGAGCACATGTGCTTGAAAATCATTTAAGTCCTTTTGGTCATTATAGAAGTAGTTGCCCAAGAACAAGTTCTTTCCCTGTTTACGGAATCCTTTTCACGTTAATATCAAACATCAGCAATTACTCGTAGACCACATTAAAACTAAAGTAATTGATGAAGACGTTACTTGATAACGAAAACGCGCTGCCTTTCTTCATTTACTTGCGCCTAGAAATGGCTGTCGAATACTGCCAAACCAAAAGCCAAGAGATATTACTGCCTTCCAATATACGTCGCTGTCGGTTCTTCCATATGATTTGGTCGACGTGATCTGTTTCAAGTTGTGTATGACACAGAATGTTTTAGAAAATCAATTGTTTTCCTTTGCAATAAACAGAAAGATTTTCATTCTAAGCTATCCAAGTCCAAAATTTTCGCAATATTAGTTCAAATTTAATATTCGCTTCCATAATGTAAGGAAAGTATTTCACAGTTGCAAAACCCGCATCCGACTCACTGTCCTTACACTTAGTCGCTGGCAATAAATTCTAGCTCAAAGTGACGCCAGGTTAAGTAACCTAATGTAGCGAAGACTGTTTGCCAGTGCTCTTTCTCACCGGAAAATATGCAATTCACTCATTGGGCTCCATAAGTACACTGTAACAGTAATTTCTGTGTGTATGAAATGCATACGGATTGTAGAATTTAGTGGTCCTCTCTCTTCCACTTCTGTGTACAATATGCCTGACCTAAACGGGCCCTTTATCATTACAGACCCTGGGCGGTGCAACATCACATTGACAACATTAATGTGCTTATACTGACAACCTCATTGCTCGTTTTACCCGATTTTGTAATCATTTAAGTAAAACAACATGACCTTCGAATAGGAGACATTTCGTCCCCCTTTTCCTTCTGTGAAATTTGTCAGTAAGCTTTTTGCCTTAGAACCAGCGAAATGCGGCAGAGTACGGCTGGTAAACGATTTACAAATCACGATTTAATGCCGTTAACACGATTTCTTTAAACATTGGCGTAGCTTAAGGAATTTAGTTTCTTCTTAAATCGTCTTATGCAGCAACGTTCACAGATATCTCAAATAGGTAAAGCTCTTTATCCAGGTTCAAAATGGCTCTGAGCACTATGGGACTTAACTTCTGAGGTCATCAGTCCCCTAGAACTTAGAACTACTTAAACCTAACCAACCTAAGGACATCACACACATCCATGCCCGAGGCAGGATTCGAACCTGCGACCGTAGCGGTCGCGTGGCTCCAGACTGTAGCGCCTAGAACCGCTCGGCCACCGCGGCCGGCCTTTATCCAGGTACGAAGGTTGTAAAACAAACTTCCCACAGTTTGTGTCAGGTTGATCTTTTCGTCTGGTAGCACTGCGCAAGTATTTTCTGTAAGAGGTATTAAAGTAGTGTTCCTGTAGCTGTGGGAATCATTGGTAGAAAACGAGTTTCACACCAATGGGTATAGTACTGATAAATATTCAAAATGATTATCAACCTAAGTCAGCGTTCATCCACAAACAGAGGCGTATTTGTAATATTGAAGCTAGACTAGGTATCCTTGTCTTCCTTGAGTGGGCATTGGAAGGTGTTTACACACACGTTTACGAGGGTAATCCCAAAGGTAAGGTCTCCTAAGGGACACGCAAGTACCAACGCAGGCACAAACGAGAGATCCTTAATTTTAATGGCAAGCAGAATCCACCGTATTGGCTGCATGGTGGCAAGGTGGTAAAGAGCAAGACTATGGATACGAAGGTCTCAGGTTCGATCCCTCATAAGTTCCACCATTTTTATGTGACGTTTTACACATATTTCCCCTGGGGCAGTGTTGTTGATGTGAAAAATGCCGAGTTGCACTGTGGTCCGAAAGCCACGTAAAACTGTAGGTTCCCCTATTAACTGGCTAGGTAAGTCAATTCAAAGGTCGGATGAAAGCAACAGCATACCACCTCCAACAAGACCGTGCCTATTGAAGCACTGTGATGTTCCACCCACTCTTGCGACTGATGACTGCTTTAATTTCTATGGGTTCCAAAACTAATGATCTTCGGGTTATTAACATTTTTGTATTTTCATGCTGTAACTTTGATACCAGTAAACGTAAGTAACAGGCCGAGCACTGTCACCGTTCGAGTTGACAAGGTGGTAGACGACGATACTGTCGACCCCGGTTACAATTTTGGTCGTGACTATGTTTCAGTCGAACACCTCTATGGGCCTTTCTCCGTATTTCAAGATATACTTTTATACACTTGGTACGCTTATAAATTGACATCTGATAGAGCTGTATTTAGCAACATGAATCAGATATGTTTTCCATGCAATATATCGGACAACACGTCAGTGCAGCGAGATTTCGTTTATGTGTTGCGCATGGCTGCAGTCTGGAACCGCAAGACCGCTACGGTCGGAGGTTCGAATCCTGCCTCGGGCATGGATGTTTGTGATATCCTTAGGTTAGTTAGGTTTAACTAGTTGTAAGTTCTAGGGGACTAATGACCTCAGCAGTTGAGTCCCATAGTGCTCAGAGCCATTTGAACCATTTTTGTTTGTTTGTTGCGCATGGTGCAAGAAATATTTGTGTTTTGCTAGCTTCTGTGATAGATTTCACCCCACTGAATGCGAGCAAGCTCACGAATAGACTGTCAATAACTGGAATTACGCAATAACACACTTAAAAGTTGTATTTTTGCATTATGAATCCCGATGAAAATAACTGTGAAGAGGTTATATGCCTGCTTACTTATTATCGCGCTTCTCGATGCTTTCCTCAAAAAATTAAAATAAAAATAAAGAGAGAGAGAGAGACAGAGAGAGAAAACAGAAATGTATTTCTAATATCAGCTCAGTGATGCCATGTTTGTCTCGTGACGTAAATCAAGGATAGTTGAATTGATAGCTAATATCTCGTTGTACTAGTGATATGTATGGCTCGGGGTTCTGTGTTTTCTCTCTGCAAACAACTAGAACAGAATTCAGTAACAAAGTGGTAAGAACACCTACTCAGTGCGCCAATTAAAGACTCAGCCATTCTTGGTTATTTTGTTAATTGTCTGTAAACATCCTTGATTATTGATTTGTAATTACTAACGTTGTCATTGTTATTCGTCACCCCACAACAGCTTTCCTATCACTCATTGCCGCCGATGCACGTAACGAATGGATCAGGATGAATGGAATGTGGGATGTTTCGTCACGGAGAATATACACATTTATCTCGGCGTCTTGTGTCAGGGTAATATGAAAATCTTAATAAGAAAAGACGACAATAACACCCAACTATTTCTGTCCACTTAACACCACGACGACAGACAAATTGGCGTCTCACTGTATTTTGATTATAATTCGTTAGCCTTTTTGCGACCTCATTTTAATACCTCGTGGGAGCAGGCATAATATTTTGCTTTTTGAACACCGAACAATAACACACAAAGATAGTAGATGGAAGGAACAAAGAAAAAATCAGACTCATGGGTGTGGATCCAGTTCATCATAAGAAGACTAAACAAGAGGGAAACATTACGAAAGTAATGAATTCACTAGTTAGTATACATTATTTTTATAGATCTGAAGAGGAAAAAGCGCAGATCTGCACAGTACCCGCATCTGCACATTAGTTTCTGTCTTAATGGGCATAATTTTTAGTTTCTTCTCTTCTGAATTATCAAATGAATTCATTACTACGTGGTTCAGAATAATTAGGTAACTGTGTTTCTTACAGCTTCCATTCGCACCAACATTTTTCTACATTCTCGTGCAATTCATGAAATTCTACTTGTATGATAACAAGACTGCACATAGATGCAATCGATTTCGAGGTGTAAGGTGTTCGTTATCTTACTTTTCGTGACAGGTTGGCAAAGTTGATTTCCAAAGACTTTTTATTGTACTGAAATAATATTTTGTAACAAAGTAACATGGTAAGTGTTTTATTCGTATATATTTTGTGGGAAACTGTAATTGTGATGGAAGATTACACACCTGAATGTTTGACACAGCTGGTAAGTGAAAACGCTGCATATTGACCAAACCCCGCGCCTCCTCTCTGTATCCTCCTATGACACGAGTACAGGATTCTCCTCCTATAACGCTACAGAGCTGTTCCTAGCACAGCTGAGAATTGGCAACATCGTCACAAACATTTGGCAACACTGTGACAGTGCAATCACTTCCGCGTATGATACTGAACTGACTCGCTAAATTCACTTGATATTCCCTTTCCATTTGAATGACTCGTGGTATATAATCCTCACGTAAACTAAGACACTGAGACAGAAATTTCAGTTTTTTGGCTAAAGAAATGCTATTCCTCACATAAGTGACAACTTTTAATATCTTTCACGATGCGTTATGAGGCTGAGCGACCAATACCACGACGAGAGTGGCGTGCTGGCAGCAGTGTGTCCGTAGCCCCGTAGTACCGCCCGTGTCTCGTGTTCCAACGGTTACGAAAATCGTCAGTTCTAACTGCGGTAGGGGCAGCGCTCGCGAGCTTTTTTTTGTGTACTATTTCATGGAGCTGCGGATTCCCAGAAAAAATTCTGTGAGAAAATCAGAAGAAAACCTTTACACATCAAATCCTCTTGGCAGCTCGACTCAGTAAGTTGTGTTAATGGTCGTAGATCTCGGCTTTCTGACTGCCAAGCTGCTGTACAATACAAGCGTCTCTGAATAAATTCGAATCTACCGTCAATGATACGAAATTGAATAACGTTTTTCACTTAAGATAAGTTTGAAGGAAATAAATTGATTAGCAAATCGCAAGAAAATACTTTCAGCTCAAAGTGCAATGGTGAAAAACTTACAATGCTGCACAACAGGTAACGCCTCTTTCCGCTGCTGACAAGCAAATTTTGGGTTTCTAGGAATATTAACTTTATTTATGAAATGCCACATTTGCATACCTGTTGAGTATGACACAGCATACCATTTAAACACAGACCCAATCGAAATCTAAGTGAGTAGTGTTTTACTAATTCGTGCAGATAGAGGCACGCTTGTGTACAGATACTCAGTTTTGTTAAAACAGACTTACTTTCGTCGTAAGGGTATCGTGGGTAGTTTTATTTCATTTCTTACAATACAGTGCACAGTTTTCGTAAGGTTTGTTTAGTGTTGTTAAAACAATACTAAACATGAGAGAGAAATTAATCATCAACGAAATATGCGAATTCTCGGATGCTATCTATGGCTCTGAGCACTATGGGACTTAACTGCTGTGGTCATCGGTCCCCCAGAACTTAGAACTACTTAAACCTAACTAACCTAAGGACATGACACACATCCATGCCCGAAGCAGGATTCGAACCTGCGACCGTAGCGGTCGCGTGGTTCCAAACTGTAGCTCCTAGAACCGCACGGCTACTCCGGCAGGCGGATGCTATCTATAACTGTCTGATAATGCACATGCAGTTTATTGATTACATGTATCTAGAAAACTTGATCTGAGTTAAAGCTGTCAAACAAGGTTTGAAGAAGAATAAAATGCCACTACCAGACGATAGCTAACGTAGAAAATACTTTTTTGACTATTTTGGCACGATGCACTCTCCCCATACATAATACAAAAGCTTCGAGACGCATCTGCTACCTGGCCGTCTATTAAACCTGAAAAGAACAAAATGACGCAGAAGTTAGCCTTTTTTCCACATGCCACTATTTTGCGTTGAGAAGTGAAGAGAATTATGTTCGAAGTTCCATTAAATTGATAAGTTCAGCAGACAGCAGAATTGCGTTTTTAAAAATAATGTTGTAGCAAATATAATAGAATACGTGACGTCTTATCAACAGTGCGCGACGCTTACCGTTATGCTACTAGCTGTGACGTAGCTACAGCACCTCTGGAAGTGAACAACAGATCTTCCAGAACTTTGGCGTTCCACAGTGCTGTGAGATAATGCATATGGCCGGATATAGACTTCTGAGAGACAGACAGTTACAGCATTTCTTTTGCACTGCACGATGGTTTCAACAAACAGATAGCGCAATAGAGTAGCTCAAATGGAAAGGAACACTTCCTATTTAAATTTCTGCATCCTACACTGTTGGCAGTTCTGTGTAGGTGGCAGTTACGTTATTTTATTTCGTTGATTACAAAATAGAGTCGAATGTATGCACTGGGTAGCCAAGGCAGCTAGTTCGTGGCGATTCGGTCAACCAAGTAAATGAATGTGCTGAAGATCCTGCAAACCACTACAGGGAGCCTGTGTGTCAGAATCCTCATCTTGTGTGCCGCAACGGTGTTATGATAGAGAAATGAGTCGTAGAGAAGCGGTTTTCGTGGTCTGTAGGATGAATGACATTGTCCACGCATTCGTCAAGCACTGCCGTCGTACTTATAGTGAAGAAGACGCTGAAACTGCAGCAGACGACTCCATTTTGCATTACGTCACGCGCACCCTCCCCCACACGAAGGCGGATGCTTTGACAGTGGCGGTCACGGTAGACGAAGTCAACAACGCAATCGCCAAGAGTGCAGTCAACAGATCGCCCGGCATTGACGGCTTATCGATTGAGTTTTACCGTACCTTTCGGGACCTCATGGCACCACGGTGGACGACTATGTATCAAGTACTGATGACGTCTGATCAAGCAATCCCACCCGCCTTTGCTGAGGGCATCATCATACCAGTCCACAAACCAGCCCGTGGTTCGATGGTCACGAGTTACAGACCGCTCACCCTACTCAATGCTGATTAGAAGATTTTCGCGCGCTTACTGGCAATGCGGCTCCGAACAACACTCCCTCATATCCTCTCGCCAGAGCAAACGACGCCTGGCGGACAGGTTAACATACAGACTGCCACAGGGGAATGCCGCGACTTAATTGCGATAGCGGCGGCCTGCAGACTCCGGGCAGCGGTCGTCGCTATAGACTTCGACAGCGCCTTCGATAAAGTGCGTCATCGTTTCCTGTTTTCGGTGGCAGCCCTAATGGGCATCCCCCCTCCGTTTCTCGACGTCATCCGGCGTCGTTACGACAGTGCCAGTTCACGTGTCCAAGTCAATGGACGTTTAGCAGGGCCGGTACCCTTCTGCCGTTCGATACGGCAGGGGTGCCCCCTCTCTACCCTCCTGTATGCCCTTGAGCCCCTTACTGGTGGCTTGACGATCAAGCTCTCTGACCTCACCCTACACCAACACACTTTTCGCTGTCTGGCATATGCTGATGACCTCCTCCTCCTCATTCGCTCCGGCTCTGAGATTCGGGAAGTCCTCGAATTGATTACCCGTTATGGGGCTGCCGCTGGCAGTGCCATGAATGTCGCAAAATCTTCTGCAATGCACATTGGACGAGACCTCCAGGAGGGTGAAGTGGCACCCCTGCCGCTTGTGCGGACTTTCCGGTACCTGGGCATTATCTTTACCCCCACGGTCACACGCACAGCGACAACGAATTTCCGTCGCCTGTTACACGTCATCCGCAACGACGTCCACCAGAACCTCTTGCGCCGCCAGGACACACTTCAACGGGTTGAGTTTCTTAATCTTTATGTGGCATCAAAATTGGTTCGCATCTCGCAAGTTCTCCCTCTGCCAACTGCAATTGGGCGCAACCTTCATGCGGCTTTTGGCTATTATCTCACTGCTAGTTCAATGTTTAAAGTCCGTTATGAGACACTTACCCTGCCCTCACCGTATGGTGGCGTCGGGCTCGTCATTGTCCGTGTGCGAGCTGCAGCCTTGTACATGAGTACCATGAGAAAACAGTGGATGGGCCAGGGTACATCTCTAACACGCAGCTTGCTTGAGGTCCTCCTACCTGCTTCCACCTCGCCACCGGTGGCTGTCAGCCATATCGTGCCTTATTTGTCCCATATTTCGACCTTTTTCGTCGACTACAGTTACATACATACCAATCTCCCAGATACACGCCCACCTAGGACTAAGGATTTTTACAGCCTGTTGCTGCGCTGTGTTCCCCGGAATGTGATGGAGACCAAACATCCCTCCATCCAGTTGCCCACAGTGTGGACTACCGTCCACCAGCCGTTCCTCCCTACGAACGTCCGGGCACTGTGGTATCACATAGTCAACAGGAAATTTGCCACGAAGCAGCGCCTGCACAACATTGGCTTGACAGAATCCCCTCTTTGTCTCCTTTGCCAGCAACTGGACACTGATGAACACCGTCTGACATGCGCCTCATCGCAAGATGTATGGCGCTTCGTGCAGCAAATCATTGCCTGCTATCTCCGGGTGCCACCAGACACAATCGAACCTCGAATGTTTCTATACCCGGAGGACCGACATTTTCCCGCCGCCAAAAGTCATGCTATTACGTGGGTCAAAGGGTGGGCGGTCGCTTATCTCTTTCATGAGGGACCTAAATCCCGCCTCGACTTCTGGACCTATTTACGAACAGCCCATGCAGCTCTCGAAAACACGCCACGTTACCGAACATTATTTGCTAACTATCTTCGAGCGGTCTTTGTTAGACCTCCACTGAGTTGGGGGGTGCCTGGCTCAGAGGGCACCAACCCCTCCTCCCCCGGCGGTGTCTGAGTTTCAACCGCCTACGATCCATTCTACTTCTGACCTCCGCGGAGGGCAGAGCGCGTCGCAGATTGCGCGGATTTTATTTCTTTTTGATTTTCCTTTTTCCTTTCTTTTTCTTTAACCAGAATTTATATTACTTTTCTCTTTCGCCGATGTGTTCACATAATTTCATGATATTAGTGAATTTTACAAAAACACATGCAAATAAATAAATAACAAAAAAAAGACTGATGATAGTTTCATATGATAATGGTCTCGGTTCGATTCCAGCTTCTGCCGATGTTTTTTGATAGGGAGAGGCAGATTCTATTCTCTTCTGGCTACGCCAAGTGAAGAAGGTATAGTGGCATTGTGGTCTCAAAATCACATTAAACATGATATTCCTTCTGTACCAAGTAGACGTTAGGTGGAACCACAATAAAGTAAGGAGTGGCAACATGTAGAAACTCTATCACCAGTAACCTTTCTTATACTAGTTATTTATTTCAAGTGACGAAACAAACCCTGTGTATGGTCACAGGACACTTATTCCGTCTTTTATTTGAGCTTCTGTATGTCGATAAAATTGGTTCTGCACTGGGAATGCAACTCAGACCGCCCCTAACGCGGAATTTGATTCCTTCGTGATAATACAGCTCGACTACAACTTGTTGATTGTTCAAAACTGCAGATTCCTCAACATCTCCACATACTGTGCATGAATGGGTTCGATTCCTGACCCAGCACTAAACTTTTCACTGTGTATTATCAAGCTCTAGCATGAGAACACCTATCTGTTGGTGGATAATAATTTTTATTTTTAATGCATTTTCATTCGTTGTCAACACTAACGATATCTGACGTTTTTGACTCCCAGTGAGACACAGAACTATTTTTGAGGTTATTGTAAGTTCAAGGATGTTATTCCGAGCTGCTGGTGGAGAAAAATTTGGTAAATGTCGTCTCTTTGTGTGTAGTCAACAACGATATGTTTGGGGTTCGATTCTCAGTCATCACTGAACACTTCGTCATATTATTTCTAGTTCAAACATGCTCACATGTCGCTGCTGGTGTAACAAACTCATACTTAACGTTCCTTTTCTCTAGAATATAACGGCGATTCGTGCCGGGTTGGAGTCCCGGGAAGGAAAAATTAATGTTTCGTCTCATCATTTCATTTAATACATCTAGCTACTGCCGAGAAAATCCGATATGTCAAAGTTGATTATGCTTCGATAACAATCCGATTTGTTTCTGGGTTCGAATCTTTGTCCAACACAAAGCTTTACTTCACTGCCTTTCAAGTAAGTTCCTTGTGAAGTAACAGTATTTAACATCTCTCGTAGATCGTTAACAGAGACAATAGATGCTGGGTAGGAATTCGCGTCCGATAAAAATGTTACGTTATATAATTTAAAGTTGATATTTGCAAACTGATACTGTCCAAACATGAGGTATATCTCTCTCTTTATGCCTAGTCAGGAATGACTGTTAATTTCCGTCAGCAACGAGATCTTAGCCTGCATGATTGGTTCAAATGGCTCTGAGCACTATCGGACTCAACATCTGAGGTCATCAGTCCCCTAGAACCTAGACTACTTAAACCTAACTAACCTAAGGACATGACACACATCCATGCCCGAGGCAGGATTCGAACCTGCGACAGTAGAAGTCACGCGGTTCTGGACTGAAGTGTCTAGAACCTGACGGCCACCGCGGCCTAGCCTGCATGACCTGGTTTTGAATCCATATGCAGAACCAGGTGGTTCGTCGTGTAATTTGAAGTTCATACATATTCTCAAGTAGCTGCTCGTGAATAATTTTTAATGACATTTTGTGTTAAATAACAAGTATGGTATGCTACTTTGAAGGGGAAATCATGAATACGACGAACTTGCTAAGTGCATTACCTATCTGACGTAATAATGAGAGTGTTAACATTTCTGGTGTGTCATTTATTGCAATAAATGTGAGCTTAGAAGCCTTAAGGACAGTCTTATCTGTGATGAGGTGTCCCCTTATATTTGTAGTATCGTGGTATTACTTTACATCTTGAGTTATTGCGATACAGAGCAGTGTTTTCTAGTGGTGATTTGTTGGAACCATTTTCAATAGTCAAACGACTGTATCAAGGAGCGATTGGAGGACCTGCTAGACAGCTGCGTTATGTAGGTCGCATGGGAATCAAGTGAAATGCAATTCAGGTCGTTTGGATACTTTTGAGCACGACTGAACATAAAATCAGAAGTTAAATATCAAATGTTTTCAACAATAGCGAAATGCTGGAACCTTAATTGACGATAGAATTGTTTTTGCCTGACTGAGATTCGAACCCAGCATCTAGCACCGTCGCTTTCTAGCCAGGAACAGACGATAAATAGCTATTGTAGGTTCACCAGTAGCGAGATGGACGCATGTTTAGCTAGACATCAGGCGACGCAAAGTTCTGTGTCTGAATGGAATTCAAACCCGACACACGTGGTCATGAAGAAACTTTAACTATAAAATTCTTTTACAATAATAGCTAGGAATGGCATGTTTGTACTTTCAATGATGTGATGGAAAATACTCTGCTGGCTAGAAGTTGAATCCACAACATGTCGTCGTTGGTGATCACTACGAACACAACGTCAAACCCAAATCCGTTTTTACCAGTAGGATGGAGAGGAATGTTTGAACTTGTAAAGATGTAAGGAAACGTTTGATCTTCTAATGTTGTGATAAAAAGCTCATCATGTGGCTGTAAGTTGAAACGAACACGTTACAGCTGTCAACGCACGAAGAGACGTTGAAAATGCAACTATTTTTCACCAGTAGTTCGGAGTGCACGTGCTAGGGCTTGAAATGAAATAATGAATATTTTGTGCTGATCAGGATTCGAAACTAGGTAGGTGCCTTTCGAGGACGCCTAGAAGAGTTTGCAATCTTCGAGAACACAGTGAAATCGAATTCTAATCCCAGTCCAGCAGCACAATTTTCAACGTCTCAGTTTCAAATAAAGTAAGAGCCTTGTGAACTTACATGGCCATTGGTTCATTAAATGAAATACGTTTTCTAGTTTACGACGATTTTCTGGTGACAGAGTCTCTGCCTTACGGGGTGTCTCCATCTGTCACAGCTCAAACGAATGCCCAGTCGGCAGCGAAGGGATGTTATCTTTACTGCGGATATTGAACTACGGAGCTTACTGGCGTTCTTCACTTGGCGTTACTAGGGTTGAAGGAGAGCTACTTGTGTGTGTTAAAAATCTACGCCCGACGTGAGATGTGAACCTACATGTTTTACACATCAATACAAGATTAATCCACCAGACCACAGAACCCCCTGCCAAGCACATAATTATGAATTGCAGAGTATGCATTTAGATGTAGATGCAGATGTCAAGGGACGCGTAACAGGAAGGAGGGCGGGATCTGGGAATGGATAGAAGTGCAGAAGTGCAAAATATAAGCGTGAAATGCTTGCAAAGTATTGCTTACTTAGATGTGTGCCACAGTTCGTTTTATCTTAGGACCGAGAGATAAGGAAGGACTGTTCTCAGAACGAAGAATGGGTTATAGGGAAGGGGAGATCAAAGAATACGGTTTCATACGTGGTGAGAGGAATGATAGAGAGTAAAGACAGCAGCAATTATAGAGAAAATGTAGCGTCATTGGAAACCGCTAGATTTGTTTACAAAATTTTGGGGGAGTGTAATAGAAGGGCACTTGCGGCGATAGTGTCAGAGAAAGAGTGTGTGAGAGAGAATAGAAGAGATATTAACAACGAGTAAACATAAACGTTCAAATGTGTGTGAAATCTTATGGGACTTAACTACTAAGGTCATCAGTCCCTAATCTTACACACTACTTAACCTAAATTATCGTAAGGATAAACATACACACCCATGCCCGAGGGAGGTCTCGAACCTCCGCCGGGACCAGCCTCACAGTCCATGACTGCAGCGCCTTAGACCGCTCGGCTAATCCCGCGCGGCGAGTAAACATAATATGAAATCGTTGGCGTATTGTGTGGAGGACGGAGGGTGTATTCATGGATGGAGGGGAAGAGAGAGACGTGTTTGAAATAACAAAAACTACTGTGACAGAGTCCATCTACGCTGATTAGTTTGTAAGTATGTAGACAGGGTATAAATGAAATCAAAATAGAATACTTAACAAACTGCATATTCAAAAGAAACCCACTTGAATTAAAAGGGCAACTCAAAGGAAAACTAACCCATATCGTATCTTTTCTGTTGCCACGCGATCTTCCACTAGGTCCCATTGAGAAAAATTACGGAAAAGAAGACATAACAAAACATTTTAAGAACTAATATTTTATCCAGAATCCTTCATTATTTTGTGCTTCTATCACGCGTCTTGGAATAGAATGTATAAGCCGTCTGACGTAACCCTGAAGAAGCAACTTCCTCCCAGGCTTCCAGGACGCAGTCCCAAAGAGCCTCCGCAGTAGTTGGTTGGTTTCGTGGCCAGTTCTCTGTTAATGTTCTAGCGACCTCATCCCTCATGTTTTCCATGGAGTTCATATCAGCCGCCCGTGGCGGCCAGTACATGACGTTGACGCGAATCGTGGAGAGCCGCTACTGAACTAATGCAGACTTGTGAATGGGAGAATGGTCCTCTTCCAATGTGACGTCCCCTTCTGCGTACAGTATTCGCACTGACGGAAGCATCACATTTTCCAATATGTGGGCATACTGCGCGCTGTCCAGAGTTCCTTCTATCCTGTGAAGAATTCCAGCCCCTCTCGCAGAATTCCAACTCCAGCAGGTAACAGATAGCCAGCCACTTCTTCTCGTCGTGGTTACATATTCGCGTCGATGGCGAGTCCCTTGTGGCCTGTAAGCGATTCGTGGACCGTCGTTATTGGTGGAAAACACCTTCTCATCAGTGAAAATGACGTTGTCCCACGACGCCCTTAGATGGAGCTCCGCAAATGCTAGCCGGTATAAAATGTTGTCTTCGCTGAGCTCTTGCTTCACGGCGGATCGTCGTGCATGCAGTCCAGAGTCCCTCAGCCTTCGGCGAATCGTGTCACTGGAGCAGGGGAAGTTGGTTTCCCGCCGCAACTGCTTCGCGTTCAGAAAGGGATTTTCTCTACTCATAGACACTAGGTACCTGTCTTCCTGCTGTGAGATCACTCTCTTCCTGCCTGAGCCAGGAGCCCTGTTGGTGGTGCCTCTTTCAAGGCAGATCCTCCACCATCTCGTTGCAGTGGTGTGTGGTACGCCATACCGTCTGCCAGCTTCTCTGATGGAACATCCTCCTTCCTCAATGAGAGCGACGACTCTACCTCGGCCGGCCGGAGTGGCAAAGTGGTTCTAGGCGCTTAAGTCTGGAACCGCGCGACCGCTACGGTCGCAGGTTCGAATCCTGCTTCGGGTATGGATGTGTGTGATGTCCTTAGGTTAGTTAGGTTTAAGTAGTTCTAAGTTCTACGGGACTGATGACCTCAGATGTTAAGTCCCATAGAGCTCAGAGCCATTTGAACTATTTTTTGACTCTACCTCGAATATACCTTTCCCAGTGAGCCATTACGGCAGACAGCCTGATGTGTATTTCTGCTTGCCGCTCTTATACTGATTCCAGGAGAGGAGGTAAACATATTTACTTCAAACGGAGTGACAGAGGCAGACGCATGCGGCGCAGCCGTGCTGGTTCGTCCCGGGCTGTTGGCCCACCAACGCCACCGCCAACTCGCTCACTTGCGCCTCGCCTCGGCCAGCCTGGCTGGCCCGTAGCTCGCGAGCCGCGGCTAGTAGAGACCTGGGCCGCATGGCCACGATCACTCCTTGAAGGATCAAAAGTTACACCTAACATACCCAAGTCTGTGGTCCAAACTAACGCAGCTACAGCTATTATGCTATAACATGTGCAGGCACACCTACAGTTGACGATTTATTCAAATATTTGACGAACAAACTTTCAAAAATACATTAATTTTAAACATAGCTACCACAAATTATTTCACCTATCTAGCAATTGCATGAAGCAGGAAACTATACTTTCTTGTAAGCGCTGTGCATTAGATGTAGCCTTAAGAAAACCTTCATTCAATCACAACAACGAAGCGGAATGTAAATGTAAACAGGTTTGGCGGCAGCTTCTCCAAATAATAGTATATACTTAGTATATAATACACGTTTTGTGCACTTATAACATGTACTCAGTGTCTCTGAAACAATACGTGCTGCACGACGGAAATTACGTTCTGCTGAAGCACTTCATTTACATCTCAATGATACACTACTACTCGAGAACATTGCTCTTTACGGCAGTCAATCCACTTGTAAATTAACATCATGATATCGCAGATATAAGGCAACACGTTACTAGGGATGAGTAAGGCCTTAAGGTTTGCAACTAAACATACTACTCCTAGCTACAACTGAATATGAAGTTGATTATTAACGTGTCTTCATAATCATGTGTGCGGCGTTCGACTTTCAGTCAGAATAGACGTTTTCGTCACCTTATTTCTACTTAAACGTGTGCACATTTCGCTGATGGTGGACCAACATTGGACATTTCTCGTCCGTTCCTGGTTAGACGACGACGGCGGTAGACGCCGGGTTTGAATCCCGGTCTGGCAATACAACTTCAGTCGTCATTTAAGGTTCCAACCCCACTACTGGTGACAAACTGTGATATCTACATTCTGATTTTACGTACTTATTCAACAATCCGATTACGTGCTGGTTTCCCATCCTTGTCCCCAGCATTACATGATGGCATTTCAATTTTAAACATGTGCATCTTTTATTCCCTGACAATGCAACACTATACAAAGTCTTCCGAGGTTAATTACCAAGAAGGTAATTGTCATGTTCCTGCTTTCGTACAAGCATTATCGTCATTTATGTTCAAGTTGAGAATTGATAACTGATACTAGTGCAAACGTCAATATTTGACGTCTCTTTCTGCCTAGTGATCGAGTCTCGATAAGGCACAAAGCTTTGCTTGGTTAAGAATGGCTTTACGTTCTGGGTTTGCATCCGGATCCAGAACGAAGACGTTGGTCATGTCATTTAAAGTACAACTTCGTACAAGTGACTGTTGATGAGTAATGTGAACAATGATATTACTTGTGATTCGCTGTTAATGTTGGGATTTCCGTAGAGTGGTTGCCGCCGTTAATAACGTTTTCTTTTAACTGCTTCGTATTACATAAAGTTGATACGAGACCACTCCCTGTTGAACGTTGAACGACGTTCAGCATGTGTTGGATAAACCTTTTAGACAGCAAAGAACTTGTTTCCAGTTGCCATACAACTTTATAAATCCATATACTGTCTTAAATATTTAATTGTGCCTGAGTATTACTGAACGATTTATGTGACAAAACTAGTTGTCCCATAACATTTGACATGTCACTTATTGTAATTAAGTTTAGTTTACAAACGTTAAGGACTGTCTGATCTCTTCTGTACTATCGTGATGTTACTTTACATCTGGACAGACTGTCATAAGGACTGGTGTTCTCTAGTAGTCTCTAGCAGTACCCATTGTGTATCTTACAACGACTGTACTGTGGAGGGTTGCGACTATGTGCAACACAGATATGCTATATTGGTTGCATACATTCAGGTGCAGTCTACACGTTAGAATTCAGGAGTGACCCACTTTTTTTGCTGTCGAGTGTACATATATTTTCTTGATTTCTTGTATTGTTCGTGACACATATCTTTTCACCATTACTTAATCAATATTGCTATTATTATTGATAACATTATTACTATTATTATCATTACTATGATAAGATACAAGTTTCAGTCAATTACAACAAGTAACAACTTCAAGAAACGTTAAAAACTGTCAGATGAGCAGAGTACGTCCTAGGAAGAAATAAATAACTGGTGAAGTTTTTGCTGGCGAAAATACAGAGAAATCGTTAAATAAGAAACGAAGAGGGGATGAGATAGTGGTAAGATCCGTATCTTCCGTCACACACCTCGTAGATCCGTATGTGTATGTAGTTTTGTACTCATTTCTATGTTCTAGAGTGGTTGATATCGATCACTGAAGATTGGATTTCTAATTTGGGAGGTTAAATACGTCGAAAAGTGGCCACGAAAGCCACAAAAAATTTGTACCATAAACTAAGCAGCAGCACTCATCTGAAGCGACATAAAGTAGAAAGACCACTTAAAACAAACTGTAGGAAAAGCAGATGTAGTGTTTAGATTTGTTGGTAGACTCTTAAGGAAATACACTTTCTGTGGAAGAAGTGGCTTACAAAACATTTGTTTGACCGAGTCTTCCTCATCGGTCTGGGATCCTAAGCAGGTTGAATTAGTAGAAGACGTAGACATTCATTGCACAGAGGGGCGGCTCGTCACGGGCACGAGACCGTTACGGAGATATTCAACAAGTCCCACTACCAGGTACTACACTACTGGCCATTAAAATTGCTACACCACGAAGGTGACGTGCTACAGATGCGAAATTTAACCGACAGGAAGAAGATGCTGTGATATGCAAATGATTAGCTTTTCAGGGCATTCATACAAGGAGGAGCTGGTGGCGACAGCTACAATGTGCTGACATGAGGAAAGTTTCCAACCGATTTCTCATACACAAAGAGCAGTTGACCGGCGTTGCCTGGAGAAACGTTGTTGTGATGCCTCGTGTAAGGAGGAGAAATGCGTACCATCACGTTTCCGACTTTGATAAAGGTCGGATTGTAGCCTATCGCGATTTAGGTTTATCGTATCGCGACATTGCTGCTCGCATTGGTCGAGATCCAATGACTGTTAGCAGAATATGGAATCGGTAGGTTCACGAGGGTAATACGGAACGCGTGCTGGATCCCAACGGCCTCGTATCACTAGCAGTCGAGATGACGAGCATCTTATCCGCATGGCTGTAACGGATCGTGCAGCCACGTCTCGATCCCTGAGTCAACGGATGGGGACGTTTGCAAAACAACAACCATCTGTACGAACAGTTCGACGACGTTTGCAGCGGCATGGACTATCAGCTCGGAGACCATGGCTGCGGTTACCCTTGACGCTGCATCACAGACAGGAGCGCCTGCGATGGTGTATTCAACGACGAACCTGGGTGCACGAATGTCAAAACGTCATTTTTTCTGATGAATCCAGGTTCTGTTTACAGCATCATGATGGTCGCATCCGTGTTTGTCGACATCGTTGTGAACGCACATTGGAAGCGTGAATTCGTCATCGCCATACTGGCGTATCACCCGTCGTGATGGTAAGGGGTGCCATTGGTTACACGTCTCGGTCACCTCTTGTTCGCATTGACGGCACTTTGAACTGTGGACGTTACATTTCAGATGTTGCTACGACTCGTGGCTCTACCCTTCGTTCGATCTCTGCGAAACCCTACATTTCAGCAGAATAATGCACGACCGCATGTTGCAGGTCCTGTACGGGCCTTTCTGGATACAGAAAATGTTCGACTGCTGCCCTGGCAGCACATTCTCCATACCTCTCACCAACTGAAAACGTCTGGTCAATGGTGGCCCAGCAACTGGCTCGTCACAATACGCCAGTCACTACTCTTGATGAACTGTGGTATCGTGTTGAAGCTGCTTGGGTAGCTGTACCTGTAAGCGCCATCCAAGCTCTGTTTGACTCAATGCCCAGCCGTATCAAGGCCATTATTACGGCCAGAGTTGGTTGTTCTGGGTACTGATTTCTCAATATCCATGCACCCAAATTGCGTGAAAATGTAATCACATGTCAGTTCTAGTATAATATATTTTTCCAATGGATACCCGTTTATCATCTGCATTTCTTCTTGGTGTAGCAATTTTAATGGCCAGTAGTGTACAAGAGAGGCGCTGTTAAATACCGAGAGCTTCGCTATTGGAATTCCTAGAGAACACGTTCTGGGAACTGTCGAGCAACACATTATAACTCTCACTCAAGCCCCTTCGTTCAGGAATGGAACAAGAAAAGCGGGGAGGGAATGAGATTGTGATTCCATATGTAACTCCCGCCACATACCGTATAATGGCGAGTGGAGTATAAATGCGATTTTAGACGTAGTTTTGTAGTCAGTTCTACGTACTAGCAGAGTTGATGTCGGTAACTAGTCAGCTTTCTGATTTTGTAGATTAAATGAATGTCAGAATAGAGTTCAGTTCTCTGCTCGTTTATTTAATATGATTTCGGACGACATGAAATGAGGAAATCACGAGGAGAAAATCAAAACGCATGCTATAAGAGGAGAAACAGAACTGAAAAATAGCATTAATGCTTATCGGCCAGTACTGAAATTGTTTACTAAATAAAATGATCTAATTGTTTGGTTGCATTAGAAGCTTCTGGGTGAGCGACGAACCACTTTACTACATCGTAGCTGTAAAAAACTCACTTGTAACTACGTGTCTCAATAGAAATATTATTTTAGCAAATAGATTTATTAACTATTTGTGTCGCAGTGCCTTCTGCCTCAGACCACTTTTTTATAGTAATTATTAATATTATTTTGAAGTTTCAGTGCCTTCCGCTTGAAACCACCGATACTGTTCCAATAGAGAGGTTCCAAGCGGAACATTGGTGTACGTCTATGAATGTAGTGCAATGTGGCAGTCGTTTACAGCGCTAATAACAACAGTCGGCGCGGTTAAAAGCAACAGTCGGCGCGGTGTGTTTGCTACGTGATTGACATTTGCGTCTGCGAATTTTTGTTGTATAATTTATTTCAGGTGTGGTTTTTGCGTAGCGATCGTATTGAGGAGACCATTGACAGTGAATGTGAGTATATCTAAAATTATTGGAGCATAAATTTTAATTTCTACTACAGCTTTCATGGGTACCTTCAACAGCAAACCACTGTGGCTGTGTGTACTTTTATAATTAATTTTGTAATATAGGATGTGAATTTATTAAATTTGTGCTTGTTATTTAGGACTGTAATTTGATTTAGGCTTTATGAGTTCATTGAAGTTCCGGGACCGCACACAACACTAAAATATCCATCTTTTAGAAAAAGAAATTCCAAGAGATTGGGATTCAGGGGCATCTGAGGCACAATGTGACCCTGTGTATGGTTTGGTAAATGTTAGCCAACAGACAAGTACATCATCTGTGAATAACTCCTCTGAAGAGGTCGGACCAATTGTTGATCTAAGCTGTGAATTTCCCATGGAAGTCTTTCTGAGTTTGTTTCCACTGTAAATGATGGGAGGTTTATAACTGTGTTTCCCATTGGTCCCAGAGTGAAACCGTGTTCATAAGACAATCGGTTGTTCACTTTTTGACCATTTCTTGTTGTATTCGTAGCTTACGATGATGATAAAACTCAATTCTGTGAAAAGTTTTAAAATTTATTTTTTGTCGTGTTACTGAGACGCAAAGGGTTAAAGAAGATATCTGGTTAGTGTGATTGTGATGCGATTAAGATGATATATTTATTTGGCTGCACGACTTATCGTTGTTTACTGCTCTTATGAGAGGAATGTGGTTAGAAGAAGACAATGAGATTTTCGATAGGAATGAAAACATACCGGTAGCCCGAAACTGTAGATAACAGTCGCAACACGACACGCACACACACATACACGCAAAGGCCCACTGAAACCAATGCAAGATCCACTTCAGAGCCTTTCAGTTGACATGGGAAACACAAATGGTTCGAATGGCTCTGAGCACTATGGGACTTAGCTCCTGAGGTCATCAGTCCCCTAGAATTTAGAACTACTTAAACCTAACTAACCTAAGGACATCACACACATCCATACCGTAGGCAGGATTCGAACCTGCGACCGTAGCGGTCGCGCTGTTCCGGACTGTAGCGACTAGAACCGCTCGGCCACCCCGGCCGGCTGGGAAAGACAGAATGTCATCATCATCATCGTTGTCGTCGTCTTCAAGGATTAGGTCTTTTGACCCGTTCGGCCACAGAACCGTTCACGCCATCCATTTAAGGGACGTCCAACGTTCCTGTTTCCGGTTGGGCTATACTGTATTTTTGCTTTAGGTTTTCTGTAATTAGACGTTCGTTAGACATGATCTTTCAAGTTCAGTCATAGGTTCTTGTTTAATATAGGTATTTCTTTTGTGGTCCAACAATGAATATCTCGTTACAAAGCTATGGAACTTTGATGTTTCGATTCATCGTAAGTGATCACGTGCTAGGGTCCAAAATTCTCTACCATACAGCGGCAAAGATAACACTATTACTTAGTAGAGTTAGTTAATATTTCTTTCCGCACGTTATGTTTTAATTTACGTTTATAATTGCACAGAAAGGTCTGAACCTGGCCAAATTTAGCTCTACGTCATCTGACTTGGAAAATTAAAAACTGCACCCTAAGTTCTTAAACTTCCTTACTTATTCGTTTATTTGTCCATCTATAACAAATTTGCCTCTTACGGGTTCCAATACTTAAAATACCATCACTTTTGTTTTATCTAGAATTACAGAATATATTATGTAGAACAGTACAACATGAATCGTTATTCGACTAAAATCACACTAAAATTACTAGTTTTGTCCTAAATTGAGATAGATGATGGTGAATCAAGTCAATCGAATAGCCAAAAAAAAATAAAAATAAAACAGGCAGTGCTCGGGACTATGATGTAAATTCGATTCCATTAACTTCCTAACATAGTCACGATTCTTTTATAGCTCTTATGGGGTTTGCCACTTGGAACGGAAACATCTACGGGTGTAAAACGGAAGAGACAGCTCGTCAAATATCCTCCTCCCTACCGAGATTTCATCACTTTTTCGATTTTCTCCGTCTCGGATGAGGTGGGGAGCGTTCACCAATTCCAGGAACGGAATCAGTCCGGTTCCCAGCGGCCCGTGACGGGACCGGCGCTACTGCGCCGGATATCGACGCACCGCCTCTCGACGTTGCAAGTTTTATGGCCGGCGCGCCAGTTGGCTCGAGACCAGAACTGGCGTTCGCAGGCCCGAATGCACTCAGCCGCGCCCCGTGCACGAGTAAAACGTCGGCCGAGGGAACGCGCGCCGAACGCAGGTAGTGAGAATTTTCGCGCGTTCCCACAGCCATAAAGCACGCGACTCCGGCCGCCGCACCGCGCTCTACCAGCCCATGGGCGCCAGCTCGCTCGCAGCACCTGCTGTCGCTGCGCGCCGCTCTGCTTCTCCGTATGCCCCTCTGCTGGGGCGCTTCCTTGTGTGCGTAGCATTAACCCTAATAGTGTACACCTCTGAAATTGTCACACGAATTATACACCAGGATCACAGTGAATTTCACTTATTTGCTCGAGAAATTTTCTTAAAAACAGAATATTTTATAATTAACTTGGACTCTCATGTACTAAACTCATTTTGTTTCACCTCTCTCAAGAACCTCCTCTCTGGTCTTATGTCGTCTTCTTAGCAAAGGCATTAGGGTTTTTTTCGACTCAAATAGGATTCTTGCGATTTTGTCGCTTTAAATTATGACGCATTTTACACATTTCAATGTAGCTATAAAGAAAAAAGGGGGGGGGGGGGGGAAGTTTACCCGCATCACGTCCGTCATCCATGTTGATGTGTATTTTTTAAGCCTAATAATTTTACTTGTATTTTAATAAAAAAGTTATCTTCCTAGACGTTCTAGTTCCTAATAACGCACTATTAAGTGTTATATGGGCGGCCTCTGTATTTGAAATTACGGTCCTGTGTTTTTAATGATCTCGTTCTAGTGGCATATGATACGAAAAATTTGATTATGTACTGCATCTGTGTGTTGTATTATACACCTTGTTTTCTCATTTTAAATTTACCGCCTTCATTTATATCTGACTTCGTCAAAATTTTAGGATAAGTTAAGCACAGGTGTTGCCTCTAGTAGTTCCATCTTATCAATGATTTATGTGCATTACATTTATTAAGTTTTAGTGGGTATGTATATCCAGTTTAGGATCTCTCATTTTTAATCACTGCTGCGTCGCAGCGCCACCTCTTCTGTATTAGGCTTCAGTGCTGGCACACGACGCTGTGGCGCGTTATGCTTACTACCTGAGCCCTTATCTTACTGTTACTCGCTCCTGTGAACGAGAACGCGTTATGCAGATCTTGGTGCCTCTCGCGTCCATCTAGAAAAGGTAATGATTTTACTATTTTATATCTCTAGTTTTTACTGAGTTTAACGAAGGCGATGTTTGGCTGATATGTTCGACGATGCCCTTCGGCTACACTGACTAAAGGATTCTTAAGAAATACCAAATTAAGGTATTTGCTCTTTCAATAGGTGATCTGTTTATATTTTCAGTAGGTGATCTGTTTATACATGTTTATAGGTTATCCAAGTCTGCACAGCGCGATGGAGATTCTTAAATAAATGTATTTGTTCTCTGTTTTCTATTTAGATAACCTGATGATGCCAAAATAAGGCGAAACGCGTCTTTGAAAAATGAAGAAAACTAAAATTGCAACACAGACTGTTTTTAACCAATACTGTTAAGCACTGGTCTGGTGTTATGCCACATATGGACTGGCAGAATTTCAATCAATATTACTATTAATGTATCCAAAGTCAAAGACTAAGTAAAAACTGTCACGGAAGCTTTCAATGAAGAAATTTGAAAGTGATACGAATCAAAAGACTTTATTTGCAGTTTGATCAGGTGAAGATGCTATTCATTTAATGAAAGACGAAATCCATATAGTTCACGAATATTTTGAGGTGTTCTAAATTATTCATAAGTCCATTCATTCATTATTTCCACACAGCCAGAATATGGACTGTAATGTTATCGACAGCAGGAAGGCCCGTTCTCTTAGAGATAGCTGTGTTCCAACAGTAACCATTCTTACCAAGGATGACTGTATTTTATTCATCGCTAGCTGAAGAATCGGCAGGCTGGTCAATTTCGCCATTGCTGCAGGAGCACCAGCTTCAGAATCACTTTCACTTCGAAAGTCACTTACGTCACTTTCACTATTGAGTTCTTCTAACTATGCTTCCCGTATAGCACCTTTTTTAGTAAAATGTCATCCCTGCGAGCCTTTCTCACATATATTAACTTCACATTCAGCAACAGAACAGTTACAAAATGTATATTCCAGGCTCGCAGTGACTCTTCAAAAAGTATTTCTGTCAAATTAATCAAACAACGGTATTTTACAAGTTCGAACGTCCGTCCTCTGCCTCTTCTGACTCAAAGCTAAATTTACTTACATTGGTGGCAGCGGGCTTTCTGCGTTCAAGGTAATGTAGTGTAAATGTGTATATATACACTCCTGGAAATTGAAATAAGAACACCGTGAATTCATTGTCCCAGGAAGGGGAAACTTTATTGACACATTCCTGGGGTCAGATACATCACATGATCACACTGACAGAACCACAGGCACATAGACACAGGCAACAGAGCATGCACAATGTCGGCACTAGTACAGCAATGCAGGCTGCTATTCTCCCATGGAGACGATCGTAGAGACGCTGGATGTAGTCCTGTGGAACGGCTTGCCATGCCATTTCCACCTGGCGCCTCAGTTGGACCAGCGTTCGTGCTGGACGTGCAGACCGCGTGAGACGACGCTTCATCCAGTCCCAAACATGCTCAATGGGGGACAGATCCGGAGATCTTGCTGGCCAGGGTAGTTGACTTACACCTTCCAGAGCACGTTGGGTGGCACGGGATACATGCGGACGTGCATTGTCCTGTTGGAACAGCAAGTTCCCTTGCCGGTCTAGGAATGGTAGAACGATGGGTTCGATGACGGTTTGGATGTACCGTGCACTATTCAGTGTCCCCTCGACGATCACCAGTGGTGTACGGCCAGTGTAGGAGATCGCTCCCCACACCATGATGCCGGGTGTTGGCCCTGTGTGCCTCGGTCGTATGCAGTCCTGATTGTGGCGCTCACCTGCACGGCGCCAAACACGCATACGACCATCATTGGCACCAAGGCAGAAGCGACTCTCATCGCTGAAGACGACACGTCTCCATTCGTCCCTCCATTCACGCCTGTCGCGACACCACTGGAGGCGGGCTGCACGATGTTGGGGCGTGAGCGGAAGACGGCCTAACGGTGTGCGGGACCGTAGCCCAGCTTCATGGAGACGGTTGCGAATGGTCCTCGCCGATACCCCAGAAGCAACAGTGTCCCTAATTTGCTGGGAAGTGGCGGTGGGGTCCCCTACGGCACTGCGTAGGATCCTACGGTCTTGGCGTGCATCCGTGCGTCGCTGCGGTCCGGTCCCAGGTCGACGGGCACGTGCACCTTCCGCCGACCACTGGCGACAACATCGATGTACTGTGGAGACCTCACGCCCCACGTGTTGAGCAATTCGGCGGTACGTCCACCCGGCCTCCCGCATGCCCACTATACGCCCTCGCTCAAAGTCCGTCAACTGCACATACGGTTCACGTCCACGCTGTCGCGGCATGCTACCAGTGTTAAAGACTGCGATGGAGCTCCGTATGCCACGGCAAACTGGCTGACACTGACGGCGGCGGTGCACAAATGCTGCGCAGCTAGCACCATTCGACGGCCAACACCGCGGTTCCTGGTGTGTCCGCTGTGCCGTGCGTGTGATCATTGCTTGTACAGCCCTCTCGCAGTGTGCGGAGCAAGTATGGTGGGTCTGACACACCGGTGTCAATGTGTTCTTTTTTCCATTTCCAGGAGTGTATATTGGCTGTGTGTGTTGTAACTGTGAATGAATGATCTGTGTGTAATGTAATTGTAAGTGTTGTATGAAATCGTCTTTTAGTCATATAACGAAAAAAATGGCTCTGAGCACTATGGGACTCAACTTGCCGGCCGCTGGTGGCCGAGCGGTTCTAAGCGCTTCAGTCCGGAACCGCGCTACTGTTATGGTCGCAGGTTCGAATCCTGCCTCGGGCATGGATGTGTGTGATGTCCCCGGTTAGTTAGGTTTAAGTAGTTCTAAGTTCTAGGGGACTGATGACCCATAGTGCTCAGAGCCATTTGGACTCAACTTCTGAGGTCATCAGTCCCCTAGAACTTAGAACTACTTAAACCTAACTAACCTAAGGACATCACACACATCCATGCCTGAGGCAGGATTCGAACCTGCGAGCGTAGCGGTCACGCGGTTCCAGACTGTAGCGCCTAGAACCGCTCGGCCACTCCGGCTGGCTAAACATATAATGGCTAATTGCTTTTCATCACAGATCTTCTTACAGTCTTTTAAACTGTAAAGATGTAAAAAGATTTATTAAGCCCAACACTTCGGTGTACTAAATAATTGATTATAATTATATCCTTTTATTGCACTTACGTTATCGTGCAGATACGTTATTGCACACCAAAGCAAAAATAACATATGATCAGGATCTTTTGATCTCTGGGGTTGAAACTTAAGAGTTCACGTGTATGTATATTAATTAGTAGTTCACTGGTTTAACAATAATTACATGAAGCATATTTAGTTATAGTTTTCCGTGTAATGACGCCTAATTAAAAGATAACATACTCGATATTTGTGGCTCAGTACGCCAAATTTTCAACATAAAATGAAAATAATGACTCTGACACTTTAATATTTTCATAAATGCGTAATCTAAATTAGTTAATATCTGGTTAGAAGAGCCGTAATTATCACAAAATTGTTGTACTGACCATTATGGCGGACAACAATAGGGTAAGATCGTAACTAATAAAACTTTTAATAACTGCTGGGAAAGGACACAATTCTCCTATAAGTAAAAGATGGTTTCAATAGTAACAAATAACATTTTGTATTCTGAAAATGATTTAAATAAACTAACAATACTAACAGAAAACATTTTGTATTTTAAGACGTCACGGTCTCCTGACCTTCATTGCTTACATATTCCGACCTCACAATCATGTTCCGCACATCAAGACGCTTTATTCGAACCCAAACTCGATAAGACAAAGTCAGTGTTGCATGAATTCATGTGAACGATATGCAATTGGCAAGTGAGCGCATCGTGGTTGAAATACTCGAGGCTGGCGTGCACACATACGTTTGAGACATGACAGTCACAGAGGCTTTTAGTTCAGGAGAGAGGCCGCACAGCGGGGCACCAGGCCCTTCAGAGGACGACCCAGCCCATGTCAGCCAGTGACCGCCCGTAGTGGACAGCATGGGCCCAAGTGAAAAGGGCGAACGACCCTGTGTTCAGCTTAAAAGCAAATACCGCTACATTGTGTGGGAGTGGCCAGCCTACGCATTCTTTACACATAGCACGCAGTTTCAGAGATTTTCACAGGGAGACAGCAAACGCCAAACGCCAAAGCTACAAGTTTCTAGAATGCTCGCCTTAAACGGAACGTCATTCTCCCGTTTTAGAAGAGCAATGCTGATTGGCAGACGATATTTCTGACGCCTTGAGCTGAAGGAATAATGGAAGAGACCGAAAGATATACCCCTTCACGTCTGGCGTGGAGAGGCGCTGTTCCGTTGTCGCTCTTGGAGCGAGAAGACGTAACGAGAGCGTGCGCGCTCGTACGTGTACTCGAAGGAGCGAGGAACAAGTCTGTCCTCAGTACTTCACTGGGAGAGCACCTCTGCCAAGAGCGAATTAAAGGGCGACTCTATATTGAGTCCTTGCGATTAAGCATTGTTCACTGTGTTGGCCGACACACTTATTGTGCGGTGTGAACAGACAGAGTTATAGTTAAACGCCTGCGAGCGGATTTTGAGTGGCATCATGGTGGACTGGTTATCTAACTGGTGTACCACGCTGATAGTTAGACTAGGGGCGAACGGGAATCCTTGGCTTCATCAAGGCGTAGGGAGAGTTTGATTGGCGAAGGTCAATCCAGATAGAACGAGAGTTATCTTATTTGTCAGCAGCGAGCGGCGCAGACAGCAGTCATCGCAGCTTACAGTATTGGGCGCTACAGCTATTGCGAGCCCCATATTTCCTTCACAACAGTACATTTCACTGCATTTCACATATGACAGCCTCGACCGTACCTAGCAACATTCTAAAGGATAATTATTCAAGTTGAGTAGGCGTGCCTCTCAGCCATTCTGCCAAGTTAACTACCATCTTAAACTTTGTGCAGAAATTTCATTAGCGAATCCTATCCTTGAAAGGTAACTTCACATTCCAAAAAGAACCAGGATATAACTTGTTCAATTCATAACTAAAAGTGTCATTGTGATTTCTCAGAGTTTTTGCAAAATAAATAATAACTTTCGATAGTTCCATGTTTTTCTTACACTAACTAGCACTACTCCAGTACCCAATTGTATCCCACTAGTTACGTAAGAAATTATGTGAATTTTTGTGTCATTTCCTTACAGCGGACGACTCCAGAAGATATTTATTGCTGAAAGTTTTTCTGGCATTTCTCTTTAGAACGTTAGGAGCGTCTGTCTGACTTCTGTAGTAGTGTGGGGGTGGAAATTGCGTGTTGCAGGAGCCACAGGGTAAAGGGAACATCTCAGATTAATCCGTCGTGCAGAATAACAGAATAATAGATCAACCCCACACACCTCAGAGTATTTTGAAAAATATGTAATTAAATTGTCAATTATTACATTTATTTAAGACCTCTCAATATGGAACGTAGGAAGAGTTCGTCTTGCTAGGTGATTGGCACTACTCGAAAAAGTACAATGTCTTCTCTTTTATCAGACAAATGAAAATTAATAGAGTATGCATTGTCTTTGTTAATCATTGTCTACACAGATAATAAGTCGTGCTCATTGTCTTTGCCCTTTTCACTCGATACACTTCACACAAAAAGATGTAAATGTTTTACATATATTACAGAAAAAATATCAAGTTGTTTTTTCAAATACATTCACAGGGAAAAATACGCCAGGGGATGGCACATCGCGCATGTACAGTAACATACAGTAACATACAAAAAACTCTAGTGTCAGAGTGGAGCCGGTGTACACTTCTAGGATTAATAAATTAGTTGGACCACGTGAGTAATTCTCAATCTATCCTGATCAGTCATCGACAGGCAATATAATAAAGGATAAATAAGTATTTTGAATAGCAGTTACTACTATTCAAAATATAATAGGTGTTACTGCTTGATTGTAATTTATGTGTGTTGGTTTTTGTCCCTGTTCTCATAATCTATTATTATCTGACCTGAACTAATTGTTAGGTTTCCATTTACATTAGTTGTGTCCTTAGAAATTTGTTAACGACCCCTTTCCTTACGTTTTACTTCTTATGTGTTTTTATAACTCAAAGGGTTCATTGTGAAAAAACCTTTTGGGTTAATATATTCTGTTATACTTCACAGATGTTTGTATAATTCAGAGAATTCAGAGTCTGAGGTATCTTTTGAGTTTGCTGTAAACTGCTATCACTGAAATTATTATAACTGTTTAAGGCATTGGTAATAATAAACTTAGGCATTTGGACCTTTAAATAAATAAACAAATTTCTTTTCTTTTGCAAACGTTAACTCTGTGTTCTAGTACGTATGCTAGCTGCCTCATTGCACTTAACAAAAGATCTTGCCGAGTACTCGAGAAATTCTGGTCCCACATAAAATCGCTAAGTGGGTCGAAGACTTCCATTCAGTCACTCATTGATCACCTTGGTGTGCCAATAAAAGACAGCAAAAGGAAAACGAAAGTTATAAATTTCGCTTTTTAGAAATCGTTCATGCAGGAGGATCGTACTTCACTGAAGAGCCAGAGAAACGGGTACATCTGCCTAATATCGTATACGGCCCCCGCGAGCAGAAGTGCCGCAACACGACGTGACATAGACTCGAATAATGTCTGAAGTAGTGCTGGAGGGAATGCACATCGTGAATCCTGAGGGCTATCCATAAATCCGTAACACTCCGACAGGGTGGATAGGGTGGAAACCTCTCCTGAACAGCACGTTGCAGGGCATCCCAGATATGCTCAATGATGTTCATGTATGGGGATTTTGGTGGCCAGCGGAAGTGCTTAAACTGAGAAGAGTATTCCTGGAGCCATCCTGTAGCAAGTCTTGACGTGTGAGGTGTCACATTGTCCTGCTGGAATTGCCCAAGTCCGCTGAATGCACAACGAACATGAATGGATGGAAGGTGATCAGACAGGGTGCATACGTACATGTCGCCTGTCAGAGACGTATCAGGGGTCCCATATCACTCCAACTGCTCACGGCCGACGCCATTACAGAGCATCCACCAGCTTGAACAGTCCCCTGCTTACATGCAGGATCCATGGATTCATGACGTTGTCTCCATACCCGTTCACGTCCATCCGCTCGATACGATTTGAAACGAGAGTCTTCCGACTAGGCCGCATGTTTCCACTCATCTAAAGTTCATCAACAGTCCAATGTCGGTGTTCGCGGCCCCAGGCGAGGCGTAAGGCTTTGTGTTGTGCAGTGAAGGGTGCTCGAATGGGCCTTCGGCTCCGAAAGTCCATATCTATGATGCTTCGTTGAATGGTTCGTACGCTGACACTTGTTGATGGCCCAGCATTGAAATCTGGAGCAATTTGCAGAAGGGTTTCACTTCTGTCACGTTGAACGATTCTCTTCAATCGTCGTTGGTCTCGTTCTTGCAGGACCATTTCCCAGCCGCCGCGATGTCTGAGATCTGATGCTTCACAGGAGTCCTGACTTTTATGGTACACTCCTGTGATGGTCGTACGTGAAAATACCCACTTCATCGCTACCTCGGAGATGCTGTGTCCCATCGCTTGTGTGTCGACTGTAACACCACGTTCAAACTCACTTAAATCTAGAAAACTTGCTATTGTAGCCGTAGTAGCCGATCTAAAGACTGCGCCAGACACTTGTTGTCTTATATAGACGTTGCCGATCGCGGTGCCGTATTCTGCCTGTACGCATCATTGTATTTGAATTTACATGCCTATACCAGTTTATCTGGCGCTTCAGTGTAAGATATCGCACAGACCCACGTATGGAGAGCAGAGCAACAGGCCTCGCTGGCGTAGAGAAGCAATTGGAAGAGTTGTAGAAAAAAAAACCGAAGTCGCCAGGTCTGGATGGAACGCCAGTTCATTTCTACAAAAAGTACTCTGTGGCATTAGCCCCTCACTGGTCTTGCATTTACGGAGAATCTCTTGCGCAGCGCAAATTCTCAAGTGACTGGAAAAAGGCACACCTGTCTACCTCATGTAAGGTGCGTAGGAGAAAGGGCCAGCAGAATTACAGAACTATTTCCTTAAAATCGGTTTGCTGCAGAGTTCTTGGTCATATTCGCAGTTAGAATACAATATATTTCCTTGATGTGTAAAATGTTTTGCTCAAATAAGCACGGATGTAGAAATCATTGCTCGTGTGAATTCAGCTTGCCTGTTTCTCACGTTTCCCAGCGAACTATGGATAAAGGCCAACAGCAGAGTTCATTTACCCTGATTTCCAGGAACAGTTTGGCACCGTGTCTCACTGCAGACTGTTAACCAAGGTTCGTGCATACTGTTAACCAAGGTACGTGCATACGGAGCAGTTTCTCAGTTATATGAGTAGCTCGAAGATTTCTTAAGTAATACATGATCCGCTCACATTAATATGATTCCCCCCCCTCCCCATCCCTCAAGTGTTCGACGTCGAGGTGCAAAATCCACTCACAGACGACGGGTATCAGCACTAGCAGTGGGGGTACATAAATCGTGTCGGAAGAACGCAGGGAACAGTACAGTTGACGTAAAGCGCGCGGTGTAGTCTATCTGACGTTCAAAAAGTGATGATCAGTAGCTTTCAGGCCAGGGATGGAAGCATTTCCGAGACATCAGCCCGCATTTCCGTGCCGCTGTGGTTAGAGTATACCGTGCATGCCAGAATGGCACCATCCAGAACCGGCGCCGACATAACTGTGGTGCGCCACGGGCCATAGATGACATGGGTGAATGACGGCTGCTGAGATGTGTACGGGCGAATAGCCGTGCAACTATTTAGCAACTGAGCGCCCATATGAACTAAGGGGCTTCCAACAGTGTCTCCTCAACAAACATTTAGCGATCGTTGCCGCACATGGGCCTCTGGAGAGGTCACCTAGTACAGGCACCAATGCTGACAGCTGTTCAGTTTTTTATTTTATTTTACAAGCCTAGTTCCATAGGACCAAATTGAGGAGCAAATATCCATGGTGATGCAACGTGTCACCACATGAAATCTCAACAGAAAAGTAATAACAGATAAAATAAACACTTATGAATCCTGAAAAGACGTCAAGCTGTATGTGTATATAAACGCGATCAGCTATAAAACGAAGGAATCAGCTTAATTTTTCAAGGAACTCCTCGACAGAATAGAAGGAGTGACCCATGAGGAAACTATTCATCGGTGATGAAGGCAGCAATTTGTACGCCAGTATCGCAAGAGTAAGTCCACTGAGTGGCGACAAAGGACCTTATCAGATGAAACACGTTTTATTCTCCAACGGTCAATGGCTGTTGGCGTGCACAGTGTGAAAGGTCTAAAAGCGAACACTCTGCAACAATCGTCAGAAGGTTTCAGACTAGACTAATTCTGTGTGTTATACCGTCATTCTGCAAGGCACGATGAAGCAATACAAGTATGCATCCATCCTTAGGACCAATGTCCACCACTGAAAGTCTTTTTATTTTCCTCGGCACTTAATGGTGCAAATGGCTCTGAGCACTATGGGACCTAACTTCTGAGGTTATCAGTCCCCTAGAACTTAGAACTAGTTAAACCTAACTAACCTAAGGACATCACACTCATCCATGACCGAGGCAGGATTCGAACCTGCCACCGTAGCGGTCGCGCGGTTCCAGACTGTAGCGCCTAGAACCGCTCGGCCACTCCGGCCGGCGGCACTTGTCATACGGTGTTCTGTGTACGTGCATGGTTCGAAGAGGACCAGGGTGAGCTTACCGAGCTCGTCTGGCCAGGACACGCCTCTGATAAAAACCCTGTCGAGATGGTGGGACTACCTCGATCGGGCGTTAGCGCAATGAATCCTCATCCGAGAAACCCAGTGCTGCTGGCCACGGTGATGGAGTTGACATTGCTCCACGTCCTTCGCTGTACCTTCCAGAACCTCACTGTCTTCCTGTACATCTCTCAGCAATCCACGCTGAAAATTTGGTTATTCAGGCTTTTGACAGGTAGTCAGACTAGTGCGACTGGACATTGTAGAGCCCGCTACGTAGTCCTCGACGGCGTGAGTTCGTCAGAGACAAGTGTGTCTTCAGGAATGCCGCATGGAAGTGTAGTAGGATTGGTATTATTCTCTATATCTCTATATGCGTAAATGATCTGACGGTCAAGGTGAACAGCAAGCCCCAGCCATTTGCTGATGAAGTTGTGGTGTACCGGAGAGTGTAGTCATTGAGTGACTGCAGACGGATACAAGATTACTTACATAAAATTAATAGTTGGTGCGATGCATGGCAGCTACCTCTAAATGTAGAAAAATGTAAATTAGTGCAGGTGAGGAGGAAATACACTCCCGTAATGAACGAACACAGTATAAGTAACATCCAGGCCTAACGTTGCAAAGCGATATGAAATGGAACGGGCATGTAAGGATTGTAGTAGAGGATGCGAATGGTCAACTTTCGTTAGTAGTGAACATCTCAGGAGAGTGTGGGTCATCTTAAAGGAGACCACGTATAGATGACTAGTCCGATTAATTCTTGAATTCTGCTCAAGTGCTTGGAACCCCAACCAGTTTTGATTAAAGTAAGACATAGCAGCAATTCAGGGGTGGGGGGGGGGGGCTGCTAGATTTGTTACAAGTAGGAGATGCCTTTGGAACTCAAAGCAGAACCCCTTGAGGGAAGATGATATTCTTTTCTAGGACACTACCGAAAAAAATTAGAGAACCACCATTTGAAAGTTACTGCAAAACGATTCTACCGTCGCCAACGTACATTTCGCGTAAGGACCACAAAGATAAGATCACAAAAACTAAAGCTCGTACGCAGGCGTGTAGTCGGTCGTTGCTCCCTCGCTGTACCTGAAAGGGAATGACTACTAGTGGTGCAAGCTACTCTCCGCCAAGCATCATACCGTGACTTGCGGAGCATGTTCGTAGAAGTAGATGCTACAAGGTACGCATGTGTTTCTAGCTCTGTGATATTTCTGAATATACAATCCTGATCTACTGATGTCCATTAAAGCGAACAAGGAAATTTCTACATCGACATTATTTTGTAATGTATGATAATGATAGGTCTGATCTACTTATCTAGTACCTCGATTAAAGCGAACAAGAAAATTTCTACATCGATATTATTTTTTAAGTAATCTTAATGTCAGGCAGTAATTTCACATCTAGAGATTGAATATAAATACTTGGATAGAGTTAGTACAAACTAAGTATTAAACATACGCTCAAATCTTACCGTTATGTCCTGTTTACCAAACACACACTGATGAAGCAATCGCAGATGGACATTTAATGCACAAGCTGTTGCGAAGGCAGAGGCTTTTCCATAAAGCATACACCGTAAACGAATTTATGAATGTTTAAAAATGTGCCTTTTTGTATTTTATGATTTATAAAATGCAGTCTGGGCTTCCCATTGTTTTCAGATGGAGACAAATGTATGTAGCTTCACATAACTGTGACATGGGCACTCGATGTCTGAGTGTGATCAAATTTTGTTTGATCTCATAGGCTTTTACTCCATATGCACTAAGTGACGTGTTCACTTTGCAATATGGTAGTCGATTCCCTCGTGGTGCCATTTGCGAGATGTAGTACCGCTAAAGAGATTTATGATCAAATAACAGATAACCTACTTATGTGCTGCACATTTCATTTTATTGTTATAGATAACTAGCCGGTATTCCTCCGTCTTTCTTTGCCACATAAGCTATGTTTGCTGATGTGGATTTTGAAAATGCTACTCCTCATCTCTGTTTTGATTTTACTGAGCCGTGAATCTCGCGAGGATAGATGACAGGCTGCAGTAATTAGAAGCATGCAAAGCAGCAGCGTCACTAATATATTGCAGTATTTCAGATCTGAAAATTATTTAATTTACAACTTTGCAACGCAATGGTGGGTGATCTGAATCTCGTTTACAAGAGGAACATCCATTACCGAAATTTATCGGAAGCGCAAGAACTGTTAGTGTATAGGTGCATCAAAAGTCACCAATCTAGGCAGTGGACTGCGAAGAAAGGAAGAGAATAGTGCCTACTTAGCAGAAAAGTGGTTTACTTAGACGATGGAAGGCGCAAAGTTTAGGTTTCTTGGACAGGAGGATTTAGATGCGGTCAGTATGCTTTCACCAATCAAATTTTGAATGATCTGAATAACCGAACACCACCCATTGGGATTTTTTGTGATCTCTCAAAGACTTTTGATTGTGTAAATCATGAAATTCTGCTAGACAAGCTCAAGTATTGTGGCATGAGTGGGACAGTGCACAAATGGTTTAATTCGTACCTAACTGGAAGAGTGCAGAAAGTTGAAATAAGCAGTTCTCCTAATATGCAAAGATCAGCACATTCCTCAAACTGGGGAACTATCAAGAATGAGGTTCCACAAGGGTCGGTCTTGGGTGCTTTGTTGTTCTTAATATACAGGGTGATTCAAAAAGAATACCACAACTTTAGGAATTTAAAACTCTGCAACGACAAAAGGCAGAGATAAGCACTATCTGTCGGCGAATTAAGGGAGCTATAAAGTTTCATTTAGTTGTACATTTGTTCGCCATTTCAGCCAATAAAGTTTTTGGTCCCTTTTTCATCGAAGGTGCTACTGTAACTGGACTACAGTATCTGGAGATGTTAGAGAATTGGCTGTTCCCTCAGCTCGAACAAGAAGCACAACAATTCATATTTCAGCAGGATGGAGCGCCACCACATTGGCACTTATCTGTCCGTAACTACCTGAACGTCAACTACCCGAGGCGATGGATCGGCCGCCAAGCAGCCCGTGACAGAGCACGTCATCACTGGCCTCCAAGAAGCCCTGATCTTACCCCCTGCGATTTTTTCTTATGGGGGTATGTTAAGGATATGGTGTTTCGGCGACCTCTCCCAGCCACCATTGATGATTTGAAACGAGAAATAACAGCAGCTATCCAAACTGTTACGCCTGATATGCTACAGAGAGTGTGGAACGAGTTGGAGTATCGAATCGATATTGCTCGTGTGTCTGGAGGGGGCCATATTGAACATCTCTGAACTTGTTTTTGAGTGAAAAAAAAACCTTTTTAAATACTCTTTGTAATGATGTATAACAGAAGGTTATATTATGTTTCTTTCATTAAATACACATTTTTAAAGTTGTGGTATTGTTTTTGAATCACCCTGTATATTAATGACTTGCCATTCTATATTCATGAAGAGGCAAAGTTAGTTCTCTTTGCTGATGATACAAGTATAGTAATCACACCTGACAAACAAGAATTAACTGATGAAATTGTCAATAATGTCTTTCAGAAATTTACTAAGTGGTTCCTTGTAAACGGACTATCACTGAATTTTGATAAGACACAGTACATCCAATTCCATACAGTAAATGGTATGACGCCATTAATAAATATAGACCTTAATCAGAAGCATATAGCTAAGGTAGAATATTCAAAATTTTTAGGTGTGTCCATTGATGAGAGATTAAATTGGAAGAAACACATTGATGATCTGCTGAAACGTTTGAGTTCAGCTACTTATGCAATAAGGGTCATCGCAAATTTTGGTGATAAACATCTTAGTAAATTAGCTTACTACGCCTATTTTCACTCATTGCTTGCATTTGGCATCATATTTTGGGGTAATTCATCACTGAGGAATAAAGTACACTCCTGGAAATGGAAAAAAGAACACATTGACACCGGTGTGTCAGACCCACCATACTTGCTCCGGACACTGCGAGAGGGCTGTACAAGCAATGATCACACGCACGGCACAGCGGACACACCAGGAACCGCGGTGTTGGCCGTCGAATGGCGCTAGCTGCGCAGCATTTGTGCACCGCCGCCGTCAGTGTCGGCCAGTTTGCCGTGGCGTACGGAGCTCCATCGCAGTCTTTAACACTGGTAGCATGCCGCGACAGCGTGGACGTGAACCGTATGTGCAGTTGACGGACTTTGAGCGAGGGCGTATAGTGGGCATGCGGGAGGCCGGGTGGACGTACCGCCGAATTGCTCAACACGTGGGGCGTGAGGTCTCCACAGCACATCGATGTTGTCGCCAATGGTCGGCGGAAGGTGCACGTGCCCGTCGACCTGGGACCGGACCGCAGCGACGCACGGATGCACGCCAAGACCGTAGGATCCTACGCAGTGCCGTAGGGGACCGCACCGCCACTTCCCAGCAAATTAGGGACACGGTTGCTCCTGGGGTATCGGCGAGGACCATTCGCAACCGTCTCCATGAAGCTGGGCTATGGTCCCGCACACCGTTAGGCCGTCTTCCGCTCACGCCCCAACATCGTGCAGCCCGCCTCCAGTGGTGTCGCGACAGGCGTGAATGGAGGGACGAATGGAGACGTGTCGTCTTCAGCGATGAGAGTCGCTTCTGCCTTGGTGCCAATGATGGTCGTATGCGTGTTTGGCGCCGTGCAGGTGAGCGCCACAATCAGGACTGCATACGACCGAGGCACACAGGGCCAACACCCGGCATCATGGTGTGGGGAGCGATCTCCTACACTGGCCATACAGCACTGGTGATCGTCGAGGGGACACTGAATAGTGCACGGTACATCCAAACCGTCATCGAACCCATTGTTCTACCATTCCTAGACCGGCAAGGGAACTTGCTGTTCCAACAGGACAATGCACGTCCGCATGTATTCCGTGCCACCCAACGTGCTCTAGAAGGTGTAAGTCAACTACCCTGGCCAGCAAGATCTCCGGATCTGTCCCCCATTGAGCATGTTTGGGACTGGATGAAGCGTCGTCTCACGCGGTCTGCACGTCCAGCACGAACACTGGTCCAACTGAGGCGCCAGGTGGAAATGGCATGGCAAGCCGTTCCACAGGACTACATCCAGCATCTCTACGATCGTCTCCATGGGAGAATAGCAGCCTGCATTTCTGCGAAAGGTGGATATACACTGTACTAGTGCCGACATTGTGCATGCTCTGTTGCCTGTGTCTATGTGCCTGTGGTTCTGTCAGTGTGATCATGTGATGTATCTGACCCCAGGAATGTGTCTATAAAGATTCCCCTTCCTGGGACAATGAATTCACGGTGTTCTTATTTCAATTTCCAGGAGCATATTTATTGCACAAAAGCGTGTAATCAGAATAATAGCTGGAGTCCACCCAAGATCATCCTGCAGACATTTATTTAAGGATCTAGGGATATTCACAGTAGCTTCTCAGTAAATATACTCTCTTATGAAATTTGTTATTAACAACCAAACCCAATTCAAAAGTAATAGCAGTGTGCATAACTACAATACTAGGAGAAAGGACGATCTCCACTATTCAAGATTAAATCTAACTTTGGCACAGAAAGGGGTGAATTATACTGCCACTAAAGTCTTTGGTCACTTACCAAACAGTGTCAAAAGTCTGACAGATAACGAACAAGTATTTAAGAAGAAATTAAAAGATTTTCTGAATGACAACTCCTCCTACCCCACAGAGGAATTTTTAGATACAAATTAAGAAAAAAATAAAAAAACAAAAAAAAATAAAAAATGAAAAAGTTGTTATATTAACTTAATTATGTTGTTAAATTAACTGAATTATATCATGTATTGGAAAATTTGACTCGTTCTACATCATTACAAAATATCGCATTCATGATCCATGGAACTAGTATTAATCTAATCTAATCTAATTTAATCTAATCTAAAGTATCGTTTCGTGACCAGGAACTGAGAGGACAGTGAACAGCCTTTCAGGACCACTATACGTAAACGTCACATGATTTGCTTGGATGCAGCGGACTAGTGGCATGGGTAGCGTCAGTTATACATTGTGTTCTGGTACTGGTCACCGTTCTGTGTGATAATGGCACTCTCGATGCTCATTCATCAGATGTGAACTCTCAGTACCATAGAAGTACCATTATCCTATCGCAAATACTACATTAAGTTTCTCGGACTGGATGCACAGAATCCGGTATACAGAAAAGGATCACAATGAAGTACTTAAAAGAATGCATTTTTCGCCTTGCCAGTATGTGAGCAATTTGCGCCTGGAAGTGCACAGTCGGATACTCATTCAGGTAACATCTACTTGTTTGTAGTCATAGCACTGTAAAGTTTATATGGCGATAATCAAAGTATGATATTCAGCATCGCAATGTGTACTCTAATCTCATTATGGCCACAGCTATGCATTGTAACGATTTACAATCCATAGCTGTGGCCGTAATGAGATTAGATATGCAACAAAAAGCGTACTTTCTTAAACAGGAACTACTACCACAACTAATTGTCTCAACAAGTCACGTTAAAATCTGATTTTTAACGTCTGGTGCTGGTTTTGGGAAGCCAGAACGATCTCAGATATGTTGACAAGGAGTGTTGATGTTTCTGTAACTTACAGGCATAAATGAGGGAACTGTATGAATCCCTAACGGCTAAACACATGGCGTAATGAATGCTATATACAGTATTACGGCACCACCAGCTCACTGTAGAAGTTTCATGGAGTGAGGCTTTGATTTTTACGAATGCAAGATTTGTCTCCCTGACGATGAAAGGCTACTCCTCAGGTAAAACATGCACTTTTTTTTGTACGTAGTTGCGCTTTAGGGCGACGCACTTTGCCTAAAGCATCTTCAATGAGAAAAATCCAGCACTACCAGGTGCTTCTGGAAGAGTTTCAAAACACTTATCAAAGACTTTTGCATCCTCTTCATCGAACAACAGCACCTTCCAGATAATTATCTCAGCTGTTAAGTACGAAATCTGGTTCCCATACTTCGATATGACGATCGTGACGTCCACGTATCTCAACCCATAACGTATGCAAAGTGATGCTTAACTTTCTGCCGTCTGTTCGTAGGCTTCCACGAACAATTACCTGCTGCAAGAGAAAAGACATAAGCAAACTTCCGTACATTTCAAAGCACTTAAAATGTTACAGAAAAACAGACAGTCAACACTGGAAAAACAGGATAAATCCATTTAATTTCGACGATGGAGGATCATAAATAAGTCCTGGCGGCAAACTGGAAGATTATGTGCATAGTTAACTGATTCACACAAACAGATACGTACATGAAGAGCATCCAGCACAAACCAACTATGCCTTACCTATACCTACAACGGATAAGCGATGTTGACAACATCAAAATGAACTAAATGTGTTCTGAACATCATTCCAATGAATGCGTACAGTCATGGAAACATAACCAACCCTAAGGTGCAGCAAAACAAAGGCGGCAAGGAAACAAGAGAGCAGTTCCCTGTTCTTAGATTCAATTACATAATAGATGTCAGTTACCACTTTGACAAGTTGCTGGGCCGCGGAGAAAGAAAGCCAATATTTCAGGGTGGCAGCAAGGTCCGACATCCATTGAAATTCATTAAGAATTCTATAGGAACTCTCCACAGCACAGACATTTACGAACTTCCCTGTAAATTCCTCAGTGTCTACTTTGGCGAAATCGAGAGACCGGTTAGCACTCAAGCATCAGAGTTTATATGCGACGAGGGTCGCGCAGCAAGTCAGTAGAGGCCAAACATCACATTCACTCTGGCCGGCTACATAATTTTCGGGAATTCCGTGGATCTATTTGGCTCCTACGAATGCAGGAGTGGAAAATGGAAAATCAGGGAAGGGACTGAGATAATTAAACGTCAACAGGGAGAAAGGCTTCAAGTTTCCGGCGTCCTGGCTGCTAGCGATCATAGACCAATGGGCAATGTGTGTTCACCAGCTAGCAGCTACACACGACCCATGAAAAGAGGCAGCCACAAGAGAGATACCGTGCGGCATCGACGCCTTGATGCGGGAAAACGCTGCCCATGGGTACAAGTTGTCCATTCGCTATTCCCTGCTCATCATCTGCAACAGCAATAAAGGCGATGGATTTATGAACAAACACACTTTTACAGGGTTCTTGAGTTCGACTGTCCGATGAAGTTGCCCAGTGATGATGTTGGTTCTCAGGTGACAACCGAAATAAAGCAGAATATACAGAGATAGATACGAAGCCCACACCTACTACAGTAGTACAAGTTTATATGCCAACTAGCTCTGCAGATGATGAAGAAATTGAAGAAATGTATGATGAAATAAAAGAAATTATTCAGATTGTGAAGGGAGACGAAAATTTAATAGTCATGGGTGACTGGAATTCGAGTGTAGGAAAAGGGAGAGAAGGAAACATAGTAGGTGAATATGGATTGGGGCTAAGAAATGAAAGAGGAAGCCGCCTGGTAGAATTTTGAACAGAGCACAACATAATCATAACTAACACTTGGTTTAAGAATCATGAAAGAAGATTGTATACATGGAAGAACCCTGGAGATACTAAAAGGTATCAGATTATATAATGGTAAGACAGAGATTTAGGAACCAGGTTTTAAATTGTAAGACATTTCCAGGGGCAGATGTGGACTCTGACCACAATCTATTGGTTATGACCTGTAGATTAAAACTGAAGAAACTGCAAAAAGGTGGGAATATAAGGACATGGGACCTGGATAAACTGAAAGAACCAGAGGTTGTACAGAGTTTCAGGGAGAGCATAAGGGAACAACTGATAGGAATGGGGGAAAGAAATACAGTAGAAGAAGAATGGGTAGCTTTGAGGGATGAAGTAGCGAAGGCAGCAGAGGATCAAGTAGGTAAAAAGACGAGGGCTAGTAGAAATCCTTGGGTAACAGAAGAAATATTGAATTTAATTGATGAAAGGAGAAAATATAAAAATACAGTAAATGAAGCAGGCAAAAAGGAATACAAACGTCTCAAAAATGAGATCGACAGGAAGTGCAAAATGGCTAAGCAGGGATGGCTAGAGGACAAATGTAAGGATGTAGAGGCCTATCTCACTAGGGGTAAGATAGATACTGCATACAGGAAAATTAAAGAGACCTTTGGAGATAAGAGAACGACTTGTATGAATATCAAGAGCTCAGATGGAAACCCAGTTCTAAACAAAGAAGGGAAAGCAGAAAGGTGGAAGGAGTATATAGAGGGTCTATACGGGGGCGATGTACTTGAGGACAATATTATGGAAATGGAAGAGGATGTAGATGAAGATGAAATGGGAGATACGATACTGCGTGAAGAGTTTGACAGAGCACTGAAAGACCTGAGTCGAAACAAGGGCCCCGGAGTAGACAACATTCCATTGGAACTACTGACGGCCCTGGGAGAGCCAGTCCTCACAAAACTCTACCATCTGGTGAGCAAGATGTATGAAACGGGCGAAATACCCTCAGACTTCAAGAAGAATATAATAATTCCAATCCCAAAGAAAGCAAGTGTTGACAGATGTGAAAATTACCGAACTATCAGTTTAATAAGTCACAGCTGTAAAATACTAACACGAATTCTTTACAGACGAATGGAAAAACTAGTAGAAGCCGACCTCGGGGAAGATCAGTTTGGATTCCGTAGAAACACTGGAACACGTGAGGCAATACTGACCTTACGACTTATCTTAGAAGAAATATTAAGGAAAGGCAAACCTACGTTTCTTGCATTTGTAGACTTAGAGAAAGCTTTTGACAATGTTGACTGGAATACTCTCTTTCAAATTCTAAAGGTGGCAGGGGTAAAATACAGGGAGCGAAAGGCTATTTACAATTTGTACAGAAACCAGATGGCAGTTATAAGAGTTGAGGGACATGAAAGGGAAGCAGTGGTTGGGAAGGGAGTAAGACAGGGTTGTAGCCTCTCCCCGATGTTGTTCAATCTGTATATTGAGCAAGCAGTAAAGGAAACAAAAGAAAAATTCGGAGTAGGTATTAAAATTCATGGAGAAGAAATAAAAACATTGAGGTTCGCCGATGACATTGTAATTCTGTCAGAGACAGTAAAGGACTTGGAAGAGCAGTTGAATGGAATGGACAGTGTCTTGAAAGGAGGATATAAAATGAACATCAACAAAAGCAAAACAAGGATAATGGAATGTAGTCTAATTAAGTCGGGTGATGCTGAGGGAATTAGATTAGGAAATGAGACACTTAAAGTAGTAAAGGAGTTTTGCTATTCGGGGAGCAAAATAACTGATGATGGTCGAAGTAGAGAGGATATAAAATGAAGACTGGCAATGGCAAGGAAAGCGTTTCTGAAGAAGAGAAATTTGTTAACATCGAGTATAGATTTAAGTGTCAGGAAGTCATTTCTGAAAGAATTTGTATGGAGTGTAGCCATGTATGGAAGTGAAACATGGACGATAAATAGTTTGGACAAGAAGAGAATAGAAGCTTTCGAAATGTGGTGCTACAGAAGAATGCTGAAGATTAGATGGGTAGATCACGTAACTAATGAGGAAGTATTGAATAGGATTGGGGAGAAGAGAAGTTTGTGGCACAACTTGACCAGACGAAGGGCTCGGTTGGTAGGACATGTTCTAAGGCATCAAGGGATCACCAATTTAGTATTGGAGGGCAGCGTGGAGGGTAAAAATCGTAGAGGGAGACCAAGAGATGAATACACTAAGCAGATTCAGAAGGATGTAGGTTGCAGTAGGTACTGGGAGATGAAAAAGCTTGCACAGGATAGAGGAGCATGGAGAGCTGCATCAAACCAGTCTCAGGACTGAAGATCACAACAACATACAGAGAAAAGCATCATCGCAATCAATCAGATTCGACACGGCGAAGAAGATCACTGTGAAGATAGTTGACGTATACACTATGTGATCAAAATTATCCGTTCACCCGGCTGAAAATGACTTACAAGTTCACGGCGCCCTCCACCGGTAATGCTGGAATCCAGTATGGTGTAGGCCCACCCTTAGCCTTGATGACAGCTTCCACTCTCCCGGGCACACGTTCAGTCAGGTGGTAGAAGGTTTCTTGGGGAATGGCAGCCCACTCTTTACGGATTGCTGCACTAAGGAGAGGTATCGATGTCGGTCGGTGAGGCCTGGGACAGAGTCGGCTTTCGAAAACATCCCAAAGGTGTTCTATAGGATTCAGGTCAGGACTCTCTGTAGGCCAGTCCGTTACAGGAATGTTACTGTCGAGTAACCGCTCCGCCACAGGCCGTGCGTTAAGAGCAGGTGCTCGATCGTGTTGAAAGGTGCAATAGCCATTCCCGAATTGCTCTTCAAGCTGTCAAATGACGTTCGCCATACCCACACCCTGCCATCGGATCGCCTCATTGTGTACCGTGATTCGTCACTCCACACAACGTTTTTCCACTGTTCAATCGTCCAATGTTTCCTTACAGCAAGCAAGGCGTCGTTTGGCATTTACCGGCGTGATGTATGGCTTATGATCAGCCACTCGACCGTGAAATCCAAGTTTTCTCACATGCTGCCTAACTGTCATAGTACTTGCAGTGGATTCTGATGAGTTTGGAATACCTGTGTGATGATATTGATAGATGTCTGCCTATTACCCATCACGATCCTCTTCAACCGCCGGCGGTCTGTCAGTCAACAGACGAGTTCGGTATGTACGCTTTTGTGCTGTACGTGTCCCTTCACGTTTCCCCTTCACTATCACATCGGAAACAATGAACCTAGGGATGTTTAGGCAATCTCACGTACAGACGTGTGACACAAGTGACACCCAATCACAAGACCACGTTCGAAGTCCATGACTTTCGTGGAGTGCCATAGTCTGCTCCCTCACTATGCCTAATAACTACTGAGGTGCTAACTTGGAGTACATGGCAGAAGGTGGCAGCACAATGTACCTAATATGAAAAACAAATGTTTTGGAGGGTGACCGGAAACTTCTGTTCACATAGTGTATATGTGGTGTCCTTTCGGACATGTCCGAAAGAACAGACAACATATTGACCCAGCAGTTACTATGAATTAAGACACGAAAGAATTACAGAGACTGGCTGCAAATGGGCAAATGGGCCAATTTGAAAATTTGTAACAGATCGGGATTCGAACACGGGTGTCCTGTTTTTTTAGGCATATAAATTGACCGTAAGCCATCTGGACATGGTGGTCATTGCCATTGCACGGACTACCCTAAGACGCCTCTCGTCATACCCAAATTCTCAACTTACCCACGCACTACTCCTCCCCCCATGCCCCATGGACCTTGCCATTGGTGGGGAGGCTTGCGTGCCTCAACGACACAGATAGCCGTACCGTAAGTGCAACCACAACGGAGGGGTATCTGTTGAGAGGTCAGACAAACGTGTGGTTCCTGAAGAGGGGCAGCAGCCTTTTCAGTAGTTGCAGGAGCAACAGTCTGGATGATTGACTGATCTGGCCCTGTAACACTAACCAAAACGGCCTTGCTGTTGTGGTACTGCGAACCGCTGAAAGCAAGGGGAAACTACAGGCGTAATTTTTCCCGAAGGCATGCAGCTTTACTGTATGTTTAAATGATGATGGCGTCCTCTTGGGTAAAATATTCCGGAGGTAAATTAGTCTCCCATTCGGATATCCGGGCGGGGACTACTGAGGAGGACGTCGTTATTAGGAGAAGGAAAACTGACGTTCTACGGATCCATTAATAGGACAAGTAGGTTAGAAAATTCAAAAAGGGAAATGGATAGGTTAAAGTTAGATATAGTGGGAATTAGTGAAGTTCGGTGGCAGGAGGAACAAGACTTTTGGTCAGGTGAATACAGGGTTATAAATACAAAATCAAATAAGGGTAATGCAGGAGTAGGTTTAATAATGAATAAAAAAATAGGAACGCGGGTAAGCTACTACAAGCTAGGTGAACGCATTATTGTGGCCAAGACAGACAAGAAGCCCACGCCTACTACAGTAGTACAAGTTTATATGCCAACTAGCTCTGCAGATGACGAAGAAATTGAAGAAATGTATGATGGGATAAAAGAAATTATTCAGGTAGTGAAGGGAGATGAAAATTTAATAGTCATGGGTGACTGGAATTCGACAGTAGAAAAAGGAAGAGAAGGAAACGTAGTAGGTGAATATGTATTGGGGATAAGAAATGACAGAGGAAACCGCCTGGTAGAATTTTGCACAGAGCATAACTTAATCATAGCTAACACTTGGTTCAAGAATCATGAAAGAAGGTTGTATGCATGGAAGAACCCTGGAGATACTAGCAGGTCTCAGATAGATTGTATAGTGGTAAGACAGAGATTTAGGAACCAGGTTTTAAATTGTGAGACATTTCCAGGGTCAGATGTGGACTCTGACCACTATCTATTGGTTATGAACTGTAGATTAAAACTGAAGAATCTGCAAAAAGGTGCGAATTTAAGGAGATGGGACCTGGATAAACTGAAAGAACCAGAGGTTGTACAGAGTTTCAGGGAGAGCATAAGGGAACAATTGACAGGAATGGGGGAAAGAAATACAGTAGAAGAAGAATGGGTAGCTTTGAGGAATGAAATAGTGTAGGCAGCAGAGGATCAAGTAGGTAAAAAGAAGAGAGCTAGTAGAAATCCTTGGGTAACAGAAGAGATACTAAACTTAATTGATGAAATAAGAAAATACAAAAATGCAGTAAGTGAAAGGAATACAAACGTCTCAAAAATGAGATCGACAGGAAGTGCAAAATGGCTAAGCAGGGATGGCTAGAGGACAAATGTAAGGATGTAGGGGCTTATCTCACGAGGGGTAAGATAGACACTGCCTACAGGAAAATTAAATAAAGAGACCTTTGGAGAAAAGAGAACCATTTGTATGAATATCAAGAGCTCAGATGGAAACCCAGTTTTAAGCAAAGAAGGGAAATCAGAAAGGTGGAAGGAGTATATAGATGGTCCATACGGGGGCGATGTTCTTGAGGACAATATTATGGAAATGGAAGAGGATGTAGATGAAGATGAAATGGGAGATATGATACTGCGTGAAGAGTTTGACGGAGCACTGAAAGACCTAGGTCGAAACAAGGCCCCGGGACTAGACAACATTCCATTAGAACTACTGACAGCCTTGGGAGAGCCGGTCCTGACAAAACTCTACCATCCGGTGAGCAAGATGTATGAGACAGGTGAAATTCCCTCAGACTTCAAGAAGAATATAATAAATCCAATCCCAAAGGAAGCAGGTGTTGACAGATGTGAAAATTACCGAACTATCAGTTTAATAAGTCACAGCTGCAAAATACTAACGCGAATTCTTTACAGACGAATGGAAAAACTGGTAGAAGCCGACCTGGGGGAAGATCAGTTTGGATTCCGTCGAAATGTTGGAACACGTGAGGCAGTACTGACCCTACGACTTATCTTAGAAGAAAGATTAAGAAAGGGCAAACCTACGTTTGTAGCATTTGTAGACCTAGAGAAAGCATTTGACAATGTTGACTGGAGTACTCTCTTTCAAATTCTGAAGATGGCAGGGGTAAAATACAGAGAGCGAAAGGCTATTTACAATTTGTACAGAGAGCAGATGGCGGTTATAAGAGTCGAGGGACATGAAAGGGAAGCAGTGGTTGGCAAGGGAATGAGAGAGGGTTGTAGCCTCTCCCCGATGCTATTCAATCTGTGAACTGAGCAAGCAGTAAAGGAAACAAAAGAAAAGTTCGGAGCAGGTATTAAAATCCATGGAGATGAAATAAAACCTTGAGGTTCGCCGATGACATTATAATTTTGTCAGAGACAGCAATGGGCCTGGAAGAGCAGCTGAACGGAATGGACAGTGTCTTGAAAGGAGGGTATAACATGAACATCAACAAAAGCAAAACGCGGATAACGGAATGTAGTCGAATTAAGTCGGGTGATGATGAGGGAGTTAGATTAGGAAATGAAAGACTTAAGGTAGTAAAGGAGTTTTGCTATTTGGGGAGCGAAATAACTAATGATGGTCGAAGTAGAGAGGATATAAAATGTAGACTGGCAATGGCAAGGAAAGCGTTTCTGAAGAAGAGAAATTTGTTAACATCGAGTACAGCTTTAAGTGTCAGGAAGTCGTTTCTGAAAGTATTTGTATGGAGTGTAGCCATGTATGGAAGTGAAACATGGACGATAAATAGTTGAGACAAGAAGAGAATAGAAGCTTTCGTGATGTGGTGTTACAGAAGAATGCTGAAGATTATATGGGTAGATCACATAACTAATGAGGAGGTATTGAATAGAATTGGGGAGAAGAGGAGTTTGTGGCACAACTTGACTAGAAGAAGTGATCGGTTGGTAGGACGTATTATGAGGCATCAAGGGATCACCAATTTATTACTGGAGGGCAGCGTGGAGGGTAAAAATCGTAGAGGGAGACCAAGAGATGAATACACTAAGCAGATTCAGAAGGATGTAGGCTGCAGGAGGTACTGGGAGATGAAGAAGCTTGCACAGGATAGAGTAGCATGGAGAGCTGTATCAAACCAGTCTCAGGACTTAAGACCACAACAACAACAACCACTCACTACTAATGTAGTGCCCCTCGCCTATTATCGTCATTAAACCCTAACTATTGCGGGATTCAGCGAAATGCCGCGAGTAGTGAGCATAATAGGCAAGGGGCACTACGTTAGTAGTTTGTGGATAAGTTTTGAATTTAGGTCTGACCACAGGCGTGCTGCCGGCCGCTGTGGCCGAGCGGTTCTAGGCGCTTCAGTTCGGAACCGTGCTTTTTTTACGGTACTCTGCTCATTTGCGCTGACCACTCTGTCCAGATGGCTTAGTGCTCAGAGCATCTGCCTAAAAGGCAGGAGACATGGGTTCGACTCCTGGTCCGGCACATTCAACTTTCTCCATTGACTTAAATCAATGCTCACTTGCAGCCGATGTCTATAGTTCCTCTGTGTTTCGGTAGTCAATACGTCTGTATTTCTTTTGTTTTACAGTTCATTTTAATGTTATAGAATATCGCCTCCTTATATCTATAAGTAGTTTATTGAAACGGTTACATATAATTTTCAGGAAATATTGACATACAGCTGCTTACGACGAGGTGTGCACCTTCGTAATAACTAAAAACTAGGTCACAATGGTTTTAGGCTATCACTACTAAATGCAGGTCTTTGATTGCATCGACAATTTCAAATATAAATTCCACATAAATACACTCCTGGAAATTGAAATAAGAACACCGTGAATTCATTGTCCCAGGAAGGGGAAACTTTATTGACACATTCCTGGGGTCAGATACATCACATGATCACACTGACAGAACCACAGGCACATAGACACAGGCAACAGAGCATGCACAATGTCGGCACTAGTACAGTGTATATCCACCCTTCGCAGCAATGCAGGCTGCTATTCTCCCATGGAGACGATCGTAGAGATGCTGGATGTAGTCCTGTGGAACGGCTTGCCATGCCATTTCCACCTGGCGCCTCAGTTGGAACAGCGTTCGTGCTGGACGTGCAGACCGCGTGAGACGACGTTTCATCCAGTCCCAAACATGCTCAATGGGGGACAGATCCGGAGATCTTGCTGGCCAGGGTAGTTGACTTACACCTTCTAGAGCACGTTGGGTGGCACGGGATACATGCGGACGTGCATTGTCCTGTTGGAACAGCAAGTTCCCTTGCCGGTCTAGGAATGGTAGAACGATGGGTTCGATGACGGTTTGGATGTACCGTGCACTATTCAGTGTCCCCGCGACGATCACCAGTGGTTTAAGGCCAGTGTAGGAGATCGCTCCCCACACCATGATGCCGGGTGTTGGCCCTGTGTGCCTCGGTCGTATGCAGTCCTGATTGTGGCGCTCACCTGCACGGCGCCAAACACGCATACGACCATCATTGGCACCAAGGCAGAAGCGACTCTCATCGCTGAAGACGACACGTCTCCATTCGTCCCTCCATTCACGCCTGTCGCGACACCACTGGAGGCGGGCTGCACGATGTTGGGGCGTGAGCGGAAGACGGCCTAACGGTGTGCGGGACCATAGCCCAGCTTCATGGAGACGGTTGCGAATGGTCCTCGCCGATACCCCAGGAGCAACAGTGTCCCTAATTTGCTGGGAAGTGGCGGTGCGGTCCCCTACGGCACAGCGTAGGATCCTAAGGTCTTGGCGTGCATCCGTGCGTCGCTGCGGTCCGGTCCCAGGTCGACGGGCACGTGCACCTTCCGCCGACCACTGGCGACAACATCGATGTGCTGTGGAGACCTCACGCCCCACGTGTTGAGCAATTCGGCGGTACGTCCACCCGGCCTCCCGCATGCCCACTATACGCCCTCGCTCAAAGTCCGTCAACTGCACATACGGTTCACGTCCACGCTGTCGCGGCATGCTACCAGTGTTAAAGACTGCGATGGAGCTCCGTATGCCACGGCAAACTGGCTGACACTGACGGCGGCGGTGCACAAATGCTGCGCAGCTAGCGCCATTCGACGGCCAACACCGCGGTTCCTGGTGTGTCCGCTGTGCCGTGCGTGTGATCATTGCTTGTACAGCCCTCTCGCAGTGTCCGGAGCAAGTATGGTGGGTCTGACACACCGGTGTCAATGTGTTCTTTTTTCCATTTCCAGGAGTGTAGGTGACACTAATGTACTTAACTTGAGGGTGTATTCTTTACAAACTACAGTTCAACGATGTTTTGACATTTATGAACCTAGACCACTCACATTCTCGGATTATTCTTTTCGTCATAATTCATTGTGTTCATATTTTTGAGCGAAGTGATATTTTTGTTGTATAGTCCTGTAGTTTACATTGAGCTATGTTGCATTTACAGTTCGTTTACGATTGGATGAGGTAACTTTCACTGACTTAAACTTGACCAATTTTATTTATGTAACTCAGTTCAAAAGTGGTGACTTAACTTCTGAGGTCATCAGTCTCCTAGAACTTAGAACTACTTAAACCTAACTAACCTAAGGACATCACACACATCCATGCCCGAGGCAGGATTCCAACCTGCGACCGCAGCGGTCGCGCGTTTCCAGACTGTAGCACCTAGAACCGCTCGGCCACCCTGGCCGGCTAACTCAGTTCTCTATGACACCAGTATGCATTTAGAGTTGCACATATCTAATAACACTGTGAACCACAAATTTTCTCTGTTACGTGATGTTAACTTTGTATCCTTACTGAAATCGATGTGGCGCGCTTGACATCATTGTTTTGTCGTGTTACTCACACCTCATTGTTGGCGTCAGTTAACTTATTCTTGCTGGCGTTATTTGGGCACAGGATTATATTTATTAGTAACCATTACAATATCTTAGTAATTGATCAAATACTCGAAATTATGTAATGTTAATTTATTCCAGGGCTGTGTATCATTGCACATTCCGGGGCAAATTAAAACATTGGATACAAATTCAGTTCAGAATAAAAGGATACGGTCTTCTTCCTTCACCATGTTTTCCCATGACATTGACTGTAACTTCAACCTTAACCTTTTTTTTCTTTTTTTCTCTTTGCCCACAACACTCTGTTGGAGATGGATTGGAAAACGAAACCCACAGCGACTTATCGTTCTTACAAAATAAGAGTAAAAATGGAAAACAGTAGCATTTGACATGGAAAGGGCGCAAAATGTATGCACTTACCTAAATAATTTGTGAAATATTTGTGGGATTTTCTGGCTGTAATGCTATCCACACAGAATACTCAGTGTTGCGTTTCAACTTATGAACTTGCTGGTGCGGCAACATATTTTTGCGAAGCATTCATGCAAGGAAAAATCACTTGTGAACTGTTAAAGGAAGGCAATTTTAAATATCTTTGGTCCATTAAAACGAGTGGTCGTGCTAATAAATTTTTGACATTTCTTCGCGCCAGCAAATAAACCTGAGGGCACTATTACAACGTGAATAAAGCAACAAAAATTATAATATTTATTACAGTCCTTTTCATTTGGTACAAGCGACGTGCTGAAACAATTAGCTTACAGTTAAATACGAATGTCTTGACAATCGGCTCCATATCGGGTGTAATATTTTGTTACACGTTATAAAGTTACATACTCCTTACTATCAAAATGTACGTATATCTACAGAAAGTAAATATCCTACTTTGAAGTAACTATTCTAGTGTTGTCAACGTTTATGTAATTTCTTCAGAGCAAAAACGTCATAGTAGCAGATAAATGTTACTCATCTTGCTATGGCTCCCTCATTGTCTAGGCAGTCGAATCCTGATTTTGCTTTCCAATTAAGAGGTCCAGTTGTTTCAGTAAAAGTCGCTGGAATGTTGTTGCATTTTGATATTCATCGGTATTTATTCATAAATTCTTGACACTTCCTACAGCACCACTTGCTAAGTCAAAGGATTGTGCAACATTTCAACGCAACGCAATGAACTTTATAGTTACATTGATCATCTCGACAGCTGAAATTATTACGGAGCGTTTGGCACGTCGATGTAGTTCAAATCAATTTTATTACTTTTTTAAATTGAAATTATATTTCGGGTCTATTTTACATAAAGTCTTCTGGATATAATTCTTTACATAAAGATCTATCCACCTAATAATAATGAAGGTTGTAAATTCCCATCTTGTATGATTGTCGAGTGAATTATGGATGATAAAATTAGAAAAATTGAAAATAGAAATTTTGTTTACATGAGAACTAGAGCATAATAATATTAGTTTCACTGTAAAGTGATTTTTCACTCATTTAAGTTAACAATTGTAATTACTAATTTTCATCGTTCAAGATCGATGTTGCTAAATGGATTGATATAAAAAATAATATTATATTATCAGAAAAATAGTGTTTTCGTGATCAAACATATTTAAAATTATCTTTAGGTGAATATATGATTTAAGTATAAAAACTAACTGGAGTCAGGCCGCAGTTTATATGGAATCGAACATCTCAAATGAAGTACGAAAGTTCTGAGGAGGCAAGATTCATTACGTTGTGTAGAGTCGGCCACCGGTGTAGGGTCCAATGAACATGACATACAGGGTAGCGCACGAAATATGTTACCAATTGTTTCTTTCACAATTTACTACGTACATTAGATATCCCGCTGGGATCTCTACAGCAGTACCAGCAGAGCCTGGAAAAACAAATGAGTTACGAAATGACGTCTAATTCACGACACTGCCGCTAGGAGACTAGTAAGCAGCAATGGCTGACAATGGAAGACTGACGACACAGCAACGATCGGCAATTGTGTTTCTTTTTCATGAACCGAAAAGCTTTGTCTTGACTTAGAGGCGTTTTCGACAACAGTTTAACACACGATGGGTCTCTTGCAAGAAGACCATCCACAGGTTGTACGATAAATTTGTACAGGAATGTACAGTATTGGAAGCGAAGCGACCTCGGCCTAAGCCTGTTTGTTCGCCGGAGAATATTGAAGCGGTACGAGTCGTTGTACAGAGAAGTCTCGGGAAATCGTGTAGAAACGCAGCAATGCAACTGGGGATATCCAGACGCTCCGTTCAACGCATTCTTAAAAGTGACCTCCATATGTACCCATACAGGATGACGTGTGCACAGAAGCTAGCTGAAGAACACACGCAGCAGAGACTACTGTTTGTTCAGTGGGCGGAGGATAGGGAAGAAACTCTCAACAACGTTTGGTTTTCAGACGAGGCGCATTTTCATTTAGATAGTGTAGTTAACAAACAAAATGTACGCTTTTGGGCCACTGAAAACCCACAAGTGCTTCATGAACGACACCATTATGGTCCGAGGATTACAGCGTGGACAGCAATTTCCAGTCACGGACTTATTGGACCCTTTTTCTTTGAAGAAACTGTGAACAGCGAACGTTATTTGAGCATGCTTCGCAGTAGCTTCATTACACAGCTTCTTGCTACTGCCTTGCCCTTCAACACGCAGTGGTTCATGGAAGATGGAGCAAGGCCACATACTGCAAACACTGTGTTGGCGTTTTTACATGAGCATTTCGACATGCGGATCATTTCACTCAGGTTTCTAGGTCGCTTCAATGACGGACAAAATTGCCCCCCCCCCCCCCCCCCAATAGTCCATACCTCAATCCATGTGACTTTTTTCTTTGGGGGTACCTAAAGGAAAATTTTTTCCCGAAACGTCCACGAGATTTAATGGAGCACGGAAGACTTAATCTTCAAGCTTGCAGTGAAATTACGGAAGACATGTGCCGTAGGGCAATCACTAACTGCAGTGTTCGTTTGAAGGAAGTTAGGAAACGAAATGTTGGACATATTGAGCATGTGCTGAGTGAGAACAAATATCCATGGACGTGTCTTCATTGTAGTATATGTTTCTTTCAGATTGTATTGACAATAAAGTTTATATTCAAAAACAAAATGGTAACACATTTCGTGCGCCACCCTGTATATTCGGCCGACCCAATGTTGGCAACACGGTTTCCCGTCCGTGTGTAGTATACCTGATCGACAATAGCAAACTCAGTCTAGAAAAATGTTTACCATTGGTAACAGAGTTAGCTTCAGTTTGCACTAACAAGCGGATAATGTTTAAGCTTCGCGTGCGACTCGTTAAAAGACTATACGGTAGCTTATATTTAAGGTGTAGTTACACGATGATGTTAGCTCTTCTCTCCCTTCGCCGCCGCTAGCACCTATTACAAGCGGTTCGTGCAGCAGCTGTGACGGCAGTGCAGCGACAGTGCGACCGGTAGCTAATTGGTCTCTGCTCCTTTCCCTTGAACCTCTCCTGCATCAGCTCTCCAGACGAGTTTTGCCATCTCCAAGGGAGTTGGGATCCGCCACAGGCGTACCCACTTCGCACGCCCTTCGTCATTCCCGCCGACATTACAGCCGGAGCTGAATGTATAATTCTCTCGCGACTCGCGAGTATCCCCGCAGAATATGAGACACTTCGCCAGGAAGAAAACAATTAGTCGTGCCAGGTGCGACACGGCTTGCCCCCGTCTCGGTCGCGCTGCGCAACTTCCGCTTCACCGGGAAGGACGAGTTCACGGGTTTCCCGCCCGCATCCCTTCTCTTGCAACTTTGGGAACAATAGCGGAATAACAGTTGGAGGAAACTTCCTTGCAACATAATCTCGTGCCGGTGAAAACTTGGAATCGTGACGGAGTTCCTTAATTAGCGTTGACATCGGACTTGGCCTCCCAGAATTCTCGTAACGCTGGCAACCAAAGATCTCGTTTGAGATTCGCGAAATTTTCCAGGCCGATTAGTTTCTCGACTGCTTGCTTTCTGCTAAGAGATGAATTGTGTTTCTGACAAGGGAACCTCCCCATCGCACCCCCCTCAGATTTAGTTATAAGTTGGCACAGTGGATAGGCCTTGAAAAACTGAACACAGATCAATCGAGAAAACAGGAAGAAGTTGTGTGGAACTATGAAAAAAATAAGCAAAATATACAAACTGAGTAGTCCATGCTCATGATATATAACATTAAGGATAGTACTACTTCAGTAGCGCCGTGGTCCTGTGGTTAGCGTGAGCAGCTGTGAAACCAGAGGTCCATAGTTCGAATCCTCCCCCGATTGAAAATTTTAATTTTTTATTTTCAGACAATTATCAAAGTTCAGGCACACACACACACAATCAACTTCGTTCTCCAAAATTCCAGGACATGTTCAGATTTGCTTGGACATATGCAGGATGTCAAATCCTGCACGGAAAAATTTGAAAACGTTAAAAGCATATGTTTTGACAGAGCACAGGGAAAACTGTGCGACTGTTGCAGTCATTTGTTGCAGTTTATGTGACAAACTCTTATGTTTTCATCACTTTTTTGGGAGTGATTATCACATCCACAAGAAAACCTAAATCGGGCAAGGTAGAAGAATCTTTTTACCTATTCGCCAAGTGTACAAGTTAGGTGGGTCGACAACATATTCCTGTCATGTGACGCACATGCCGTCACCAGTGTCCTATAGAATATATCAGACGTGTTTTCCTGTGGAGGAATCGGTTGACTTATGACCTTGCGATCAAATGTTTTCGGTTCCCATTGGAGAGGCACATCCTTTCGTCTACTAATCGCACGGTTTTGCGGTGCGGTCGCAAAACACAGACACTAAACTTATTACAGTGAACAAAGACGTCAATGAACGAACGGACAGATCATAACTGCGAAAATTAAGAAATTAAATTTTTCACTCGAGCGAGGTCTTGAACCAAGGACCTCTCATTCCACTGCTGCTCACGCTAACCACGGGACCACGGTGGTCCTAATGTCATATTGTCCTTGATGTTACATATGTTGCACATAGACTACTCAGTTTGTATATTTCGCTTATTTTTTTCATAGTTGCACACAACTTCTTCCTGTTTTCTCGATTGATCTGTGTTCAGTTTTTCAAGGCCTATCCACTGTGCCAACTAAATCTGAGGGGGGTGCGATGGGGAGGTTCCCTTGTGAGATGTTTCCTGCCTTACTCATCCCTGTTTTCATTTCGTCGTAACGTCGCATGGATACAACATTTTTAGGATACTGAGTTCTATTTCTGATAACATTTCTAAAAGCTGATGTTCGTCGCTAATAGTTTGCCGTTCTTCACTTTGTTCTTGGATGTTTCTTGTTAAATATTGTGTATATCTGTCCGGAGAAATTTAGGAGCACGTGAGGCAATACTGTCCCAACGACATACACTGATGAGCCAAAACATTATGACTACCTGTTTAATAGCCTGTTGGTCAACTTTTCAAACAGAATACAGCAGCGTTTCTGCTTGTCATAGATTCGACAGTGCTTGGTAATTTTCCGGAAGTATGCGACACCATGTGTCACCGCTCGGATCAGGCAAGTCCGTATTACGAGCCGGTGGTTTGCGCATGCGCAACTGACGCCCGATATGTGTTCCAACAGGTACAGATCAGGGGCATCTGCTGGCCAAGACACGCTCCTTAAACCACTGCAGCACGATTCTCACCTTGTGACACGGACAGTTACCCTGATGTAATTTGTCCTAATGGAAATGCCGTGTTTCTAGGGCCTCCCGTCGGGTAGACCGTTCGCCTGGTGCAAGTCTTTCGAGTTGACGCCACTTCGGCAACTTGCGTGTCGATGGGCATGAAATGAAGGTAACAAGGACAACACAACACCCAGTCCCTGAGCGGAGAATGACCCAGCAGGGAATCGAACCCGGGCTGTTAAGTATGACATTCCGTCGCGCTGACCACTCAGCTACCAGAGGCAAATAATGTTCACGTAGTCGACAGCTGGCAAGATGCCGTAGATTACTACCACAGGTCCCATGGATGCCCCATTCAATGTGACCTACCACATAATTCTATCCTCACCGGCCTGCATCTGTGGTGGCGTGGATCATGTTGCAAGAATCCGTGGATGCAGGCGTGTAAGAATCGAACTATCGACCTAGTCAAACAAGAAATGCGTTTCATTTAACCAGATGACCCGTGTATATTGATCCACGGTGAAAACTCAGTGATGCTGTGCCCGCTGCAATCGTAGCTGACCATGTTGTTGATTCATCACAAGTAAGTGTCGTGTTCCGTGGAGCTCCACGGTCAACAATGGTCTTTGAACGGTGTGATCCGAAACGCATGTGCCTGCACCAGCACTGAATTCTGACGCCATATCTGCTACAGATCGCTGCCTAACCTACTTCACACAGCAGGCAGTCATCCGGTCTTCACGCTTTATAATGGGCGTCAAATACCAAATGGCCCACTCGTTATTTCATCATCCTTCACTCATTTTCCACAGATGCTCGCGAAAGTAGTACGCGAACAGTCGACCAGCTTCGCTGTTTCAGAGATTCTAGTTTGCACGCTCAAGGCCATAACAATCTGACTTTTGTCAAAATCTCTCACACCAGTGAATTTCCGCATCTGCTGTCCGTATCTTTGCTATAACGGTTATCCCTTCGTCTCTGTTCCGCTTTTACTCATTCCTCATCGCGTTACGTGTTCGCAGCACTATGAGAAGGTATTCAGTCTCGCGTTGGCAGTGGTGGCAATGTTTTGACCCATCAGTGTATCTTTCACTGAACAAAAGTGAATCTGTGTTTATAGCATTTATAAACAAAATATGTAGGCAGTTGCGAATACGGACAACCACAGCTGCAAAGGGAATGATGACAATGAAAATTTGTGCCGGATCGAGACTCTAGCCCGGATTTTCCGATATAAGCGAGTGGTCGCATTGACCACTTTGGCTATCAGTGCACGACTCAGGCCAGATCAAAATTTCGATATGTCGTCGTTTCTGCGTCACAACCTGTTTTCGTTCACATATTGTGTAATACATGTACAGGGCGAAAATTTTGTAACTGAACGTAACTGCCTGGCATAGGCGGATAAATACGATGTTGCGTGCCTGTGTTGTTCAAAAGAACGATGCTACGTTCCTTCGAGCATACATGCGTGTCGGAAGGAACGGGCGCAGCGGCTGCTTCAGAAGTGAAATGTGTTCGCAGTTGCATGCTCGTCCGAAGGAACAGTGCATCATTCTTCTTAACAACACAGGCACTGCAGTATCACATTCATAGCATTTGTGTATTTAGAGAATGTTTTCGATAATTTGACTGGTATCTCCTCAATGAAAGTAACGGGGATTTTTATCATGTCTTCTAACTGTTTTGGTGCAGCCAGCCACGAATTCTTCTCCTGTGCCAACATCTTCATCTCAGAGTAGAAATTGCAACCTACGTCCTCAACTATTTGCTGAATGTATTCCAATCTCTGTCTTCCTCTACAGTTTTTGCCATCTATAGCTTCGTCTAGTACCATAGATGTCATTCCTTCATCTCTTAACAGGATGTCCTATCATCCTGTCCCTTTTCCTTCTCAGTTGTTCCGCATATTGCTTTCCTCTTCGATTCTGCGCAAAACCTCCTCATTTCTAACCCTATCAGTCCACCTAATTTTCAACATTCTCTGTAGCACCACATCTCAAATGCTTCGATTCTCTTCGGTTCCGGTTTTCCCAGAGTCCATGTTTAGCTACCATACAATGTTGTGCCCAAACGTACATTCTCAAAAATTTCTTCCTCAAAATAATACCTATTTTTGATACTAGTAAACTTTTCTTGGGCAGGAATGTATTTTTTTCCAGTGTTAGTCCGTTTTTGATGTGATGCTTCCTCCGTCCGTCGTTGATTATTTTGCTGCGGAGGTAGCAGAATTCCTTAACTTTATCTACTTCGTGACCATCAATCCTGATTGAAATTTCTCGCTGTTCCCATTTCTGTTACTCCTCCTTACCGACGTCTTTCTTCGATTTACTCTCTGTCCATATTCTTTACTCATCATACTGTTCATTTCAAATAGCAGATCATGTACTTCTGCAATTTCACGCAGGATAGCAACGTCATCAGCGAGTCGTATCACTGGTTTCCCTAAACATTGAATTTTAATTCCACTCCTGAAACGTCCTATTATTTCCACTATTACTTATTCGATGTACCGATCGAACAGTAGGTGCGAAAGTCTACATCCTAGTGTTACACCCTTTTAAAACTCTTAGAAATTGCATATTACCCGTCTCTCCCTACAGCTTGCGCCTACTTCCTCAGAATTTCTAACAACTTGTGCCATTTTACATAGTCGAACGCTTTTTCCCGATCGACAAATCCTACGAATGTGTCTTGATTTTTCTTCAGTCTTCCATCATCAACCGCAACGTCAGTATTGCATCTCACATACATTTAACTTTCCTAAAGCCAAACTGATCATCATCTGGCTCATCCTTAATTTTCTTTTGCATTCTTCTGTATATTATTCTTGCCAGCAACTTGGATGCATGAGCTGTTAAGCAGATTTTCCGATAATTCTTGCACTTATCAGCTCTTGCAGTCTTTGTAATTGTGTGGATGATATTTTCCGAAAATCAGATGGTATTTCTCCAGACTCATATATTCTACACGCCATTGTGATTAGTCGTTTTGTTGCCATTTCCTCAAATGACTTCAGGATTTCTAATGAAATGTTATCTATCTCTTCTGCCTTATTTGATCTTAAGTCCTCCAAGGCTGTATTAAATTTTGATTCTAATACTGGATCTCTTCTAAATCGACTCCTGTTTCTTCATCTGTCACATCAGACAAATCCCCCTCATAGAGGCCTTCAGTGTACTCTTTCCATCTATCCGCTCTCTTCTCTCCATTTAAAAGTGGAATTCCCGTTGCACTCTTAATGTTACTACTCTCGCTTTTAATTCGAAAGTTTTTTTGAGTTTCCTATATGCTGAACCTGTCTCTCAATCACTTATTTCGCGATTTCTTCGCATTTTTCAAGCAGCCATTTCATCTTAGCTTCCTTGCACTTCCGATTTATTTAATTCCTCAGTGACTTCTATTACTATATTCCTGAATTTCCCCTAAACACTTTCGCACTTCCTTCTTTTGCACTTCCTTCTTTTGTACTTCCTTCTTTCATCGATCAGCTGAAGTATTTCTTCTGTTACCCAGGGTTTCTTCGCGGTTACCTTCTTTGTAACTATGTTTTTTTCAACCTCTCTTTTTAGAGATGTCCATCCCTCTTGAACTGTCCTGCCTACTGAGATACTCCTTATTGCTGTATCTATAGTCTTAGAGAACATCAAGCTTATCTCGTCATTCCCTAGAATTTCGTGGCCCGCTTATTTGTCTATTGACTTTTCCTGTCTAATCTCTTAAACTTCAGCGTACTCTCTGTCACTACTACATTGTGATCTGAGTCTATATCTGCTCCTGGGCAAGCCTTACAGTCCAATATGTGATTTCGAAATATCTGTCTGTCCACGATGTACTGTTACTGTAAATTTCCCGTAGATTTCCATCTCCCTTTACGTACCGTATTACAGGTTCAGTTATCCGCACATACTTTCCCAGTCTCTTCAACTTGTGATGTCGCATTGTACCTGAACTATCGTTGTCGATGTTGGTTTGCTTTCGATTCTGACAAGAACAACCCTATCACTGAACTGTTCACAGTAAGACATTCTCTCCCCTACCGTCCTATTCATAGCGAATCCTACTCCCGTTGTACCGTTTTCTGCTGCTATTGATATTACCCTATACTCATCCGACGAGAAAACCTTGTCTTCTGTCCATTCCACCTCCCTTACTCCTACTGTATCTAGATTGAACCTTTGAATTTCCCTTTTCAGATATTCTAGCATCCCTACCACGTTCGAGCTTCTGACATTTGACTCCCCTACTCGTAGAACGTTATCCTTCCGTTGGTTGTTCAATCTTTTTCTCATAGTCAACTCCCCATTGGCAGTTCCCTCTCAGAGATCCGAATGGGAGACTATATCGGAAACTTTTGCCAATGGAGAGATCATCATGATACTTCCTCAATTGCCGCCACATACACTGCGGTACACTTTATGTGTCTTTAATGCAGTGGTGTCCATTGCCTTCTGCATCCTCATGCCGTTGATAGTTGCTGATTCTTCATCCCTTACGGGCAGTTTCTCCGCCCTCTTTGACAAGGCCGTTGGCAGAATGAGGGTTACTTCTTATATCACAAGTCTTCGGCCGCCAATGCTGATTACTAATCAAAATTTAACATGTGGTGGGTTTCAAACCAGGGACCGAGGACGTTTTGATTAGTAATCAAAGACGCTACCCCTAGCCCACCGGTGTCGTGAGCCTAGAGGTGGATAGGGCGCAGGATTTATCTACAACCATGAACTGAAACCACATCACATTTAAAATATATTTATGGCTTAAGACATCTGCTACAGTTATTTATTGACAAGTCTTCACTATCAGTGCCGTCTTCAGGCGTAACTGTAAACAGTAGAACGAAGCATCCATGTCAAAGCTAAATTGTGGTGCTACACAACTACCGTACACGCCCATCAGATTGAATACCAAATGTCCCCACGCAGAAAAAGCAATGGACGGCTCAGTTTTATTTACGTTGACAGACGGGACGCATTGGCGCACTTTACAAGTATTTTTTCTATGCTATCTGCGTCCTTCCTTCCAGTGATGGCGCTACAAAAACATTTCATCGGTTAGTCCTTTTATTCCGTGCCCTCTCGCTGGCACTTTCAGGATAAGAGTGACTTGCGTCATGTGCAGTTGACAGGTGCTTTTTACGCGGGGATGTTTTGTATTAAATCTGATGAACCATGTATGACAGACACTTCGTCCTACCACAAAGTGTTTTTACCATGTTTAGACTATTTAAATAATACACAAATTGATGGCGGAACAAAGTTGAACATTTTACACAAGGTACAACATTTATTTAAGTCTACTTATGAATTATTACACCGGACAATTGAGGACCATTCGCAGCTACGCAGTACCCAAGGCGTTTCGTCCAGTTTTTGAACACATAATTTCGTAACTGCTGGAGGAATTTTTGTAATCCCATCATGAATTCGATCTTTTAACGGTTGCAAGCTTCTCGGCTGATCGATGTATACTCTCGGTTTCAAATAACTCCACAGGTAAAAGTCTGGCACGGTTAAATCAAGCGGTCGAGGCGGCCATTCGATACAAGCGATTATGGAAATTATGTGGTTTCCTACCGCTTACCTTCAACATCTTTCCACGAGCTGGAATTGGACATCGCGGCTGATTCTTGAAATGTTTACGGAAGGCACGAAGCACTCGCACGACAGTTTCGCCATAGCGAAAATAGCACTCCACCGCGAACGCACGCTGCTGCACTGACCGATACAGCATTATTACTGACTTCAATATGGGATAAAAATTCACACCTCACACTACTAATAGACGGCGTGACCATCACTGTATCTTTCTTTCAGCGCTCGTTATTCATATTTGAAGTCGTCAAAACATTTTGAAACACGTTGTGTCACCTGATTCAAATGGTTCAGATGGCTCTAAGCACTATGAGACTTAATATCTGAGGTCATCAGTCCCCTAGACTTAGAACTAATTAAACCTATCTAACCTAAAGACACCACACACATCCATGCCCGAGGCAGGATTCGAACCTGCGACCGTAGAAACAGCGCGGTTCCGGACGGAACCGCTCGGCCGCAGCAGCCGGCAGTTTCACCTGAAGATGGGGCTGAGTCCCTGAGGCCTGGTAGTGAAAAGACTTCAGTCAATAAATTAGCGTACAACTGTAGATGATGTTTTAACCATGAACACTAAATACAACAGTGTAGGATGTCCCACCAGCAAAACCGCATTTATAATAGTCGAAGTACATGAAAGGTAGGCACTGTTCGACGAAGGGGTGAGACTGGGTTGTAGCCTAATCCCCATGTTATTTAATCTGTGTACTGAGCAAGCGGTAAAGAAAGTCGAACAGGAATTGTGGAAGGTAATTAAAGCTTACGGAGAAGAACTTAAAACTTTCCAGTTTATCAATGACATTGTAGTTCTGTCAGAGTTTGCAAAGGGTTTGGAATATCAGTTGAACGAAACTGATAAAGTGTCCAAAGGAGGTTATAAAATGTAAAACAAGGGTAATGGCGTGAAGTTGAATTAATCCAGGTGTTACTGAACGAATTAGTTGGAAATGAGACACTAAATGTAGCAGATGAAGTTCGGTACTTGAGCAGCAATGTAACTTACGATGGGCCGCATACAGTCAATAAAACAACAATAGAAAAACAACATTTTAAAAGAGAAACTTATTAACTTTTAATATATAATGTGTTACACACGCTTTTCTAGTAGCAGTATGGACGACCGTCCGGGTGTTCTGAGCACTGTTGACAAGTGGTGTGCACTCAGTCGTTGTGAGGCTGTCTGACTAACTACTTGACTTAGAAGGAGCGGCTCCGGTGACGAAAACCTACAACGGTCGGGAGAGCGGTGTGCTGACCACCTGCCCCCCCCCCCCCCCCCAATATCAGCATCCATTGATGCTTGTGGGCTGAGGATGACACGGCCGCCTGTCGGTACTATTGGGCATTCCGAGGCCTGTTCGGACAGAGTATCTCCATTGCTTACTGTCACGAGTAGCCATGAAGAGCGAGTAATTACGTTGTAAGCAACCCACACAAGTGTCAAGATACATCTTCACGGCTGAACTGTAACAGCAATAGGCAAGTAATTCTAACATTTTGCCTGCTGCTGCGTAAATGTCTAAGGCTATGTGTGTGTGTTTACGAATGACTGAATGGATGAGATGACTGAGGGTTCACTTTAATAAGTATGGGAATTTTGGAAAAGTTGTGGTAAGGTCTTATGGGACCAAACTGCTGAGGTCATCGGTCACTAAGCTTACTCACTACTTAATCTAACTTAAACTAACCTACGCTAAGCACAACACACACACACACAAACACACACACACACACACACACACACACGCACCCATGCCCGAAGGAGGACTCGAACCTCCGCCGGAGGAGCCACGCGGATTTAATACGTTGCTGATGATTTCTTCCTCTATTTTTCTTCGTCTAATCTACTGATACTCCTCTAACGACTCCGTCACCGTCGGGACGCTAAATCCTGTTCTTGCCCTTAAAACTTCACACGTGTCGGTACCGAGTCACTCTTGTGGAAATTTCCGATGCGACGTTTCTGCGACATTTCCTCCTCCTGCAAAAGCCATATTTCGGAAATCACTGCACATCATGGAACTCTAACTTAAGAACAGTATTTCTCGCGTTTATTACTAAACATTTCTATGACTGGCTGTAGAATAATGTCGCTTTTAAATAAGGACCCAAAATTTCATCAAAATGAAATATTTGTTGGTGCAAGTAAATCAACTAAGGAATTGTTAATAATATTAATTGAAGGTGGGTGATGGAAACGTCCACTGGTGTGCAGTTGGATCGATAGCGGGTCGTAAATTATGCGCCGTTGCTGCTTATGCTTACGTATTCTGGAAGCGTCCTCGTAACACTGATGGTAACATAGCCATGTGGTCGATAGTTATAAAGCGTCGTCGTTATTAAAATTCTTTGGGTGTCTGGCTATTTCGATCGCCTCGTTGATTTTGTTTTGCATTTTACATCCAGCCTAAAATGAAACACAGTGTGGAAAGGAAGAGTACTTGCGGACTGTCGTAACTCAGTGTAAATTTTTTTGGAAAACTAAGCCACAGAAAATGCACGAACTGACCTGCTCGTATAGCGTAACTCGCAGCGCGCTAGCTTCCTGGACAAGCAAGTGACAGACTCGGATCGAATGCAAGCGGCGAGTTGGCGGCCGTGGGTTGGTACAGTGGCAAACCTGTGTGGGGGTTTTGGTAGGTTTCCCACGCTCGTTCAGCCAAATGCTGAGCTGGTCACTAATTACGCCTCGTTAAAATACGTTAACAAACAGAAAAAAAGTTTCTACGTTTCACACAGAGCTGGTGCACATTACCCCCTTTCGCAGGAAGGTTATCCGGCTACACAGTTAAATAACAACAATAATAATAATAACAATAATAATAATACTTGATAAATCCTTAAAACCCAGGAGTCCTGCTATACGGTTTTAACGTTAGGGAAAATTAGAAAACGACTCGAATATCCACAAATCTGCAGACGTGCATGAAGATTTCCACCACCATCCTGCACAAACACAGGCCGTTCTCTGCACACTCGCGGCAAGAGCGCAAATCAGTGACGCAGCTAACTTAATACTTTACTTAGATGTTATCTTAGGCTGCATCCCAAAGTGTATTGACAGATATATGTAGTAGGGAAAGAAATGATGAAATAGTTCAAAGTCAGTTTTTACATAGAAACAAAAAGACAACTATCGATATTGCTATTCACCTGAATTTTTAATCGTGAGAAGGTCAGCAGGTTGTAGTTAGGGTTGCTGAATCTCGATCACGGGGTCCTGGATTCGATTCCCTGTCACGTGTGGGGTTTTCTCCGCTCAGAGCTGTGAAAGTGTGTTGCACTCATCATTATCGACGCACAACCGCAGAAGTGGCTTCAAGTTAAAAGTCTTGCACCTGACGCTCGACTTCACGCCCGAAAATGTCACACGCACATTTCATAAGCTTTAAGCTGTCGGTGTCATTTGTCACCTGTCGTCAGGTTTACAAGCAAGCCGCTGATGTAGGCAAAAGTCATCAAAAACAGCGTGTCATACGTTATGGAACACTAGATGTGGAGGATTCACGTGGTATACACACGGCAATGGTGTGCAAGAGAGAGAGAGAGAGAGAGAGAGAGAGAGAGAGAGGGGAGAGAGCTAGAGCCCTCCCAGGGGACACCGCCTTATACACCTTATAGTAGGCATCTTCAGTGCCGGGCGGGAGGGTTTGCGTGCTTCGGTGAAGTCGAAAGCTATGCCGGCGGTTGCATAGCTACTGGCAGAGTCTCCCAAGCCGGATTGGTCTCGACAGAGGTGTCCCACAACATAGGGCAGGGAGGGCTCTAGAGGCGTAGTGAAGCTAGCTTCCCTAGAGGAGTAAACCTCATACAAATCCTGGTCTGGTCCTCCAGCTTGGGGGTTGGGCATGGGGCTAATAACTACCCACTAAAAAAAAAAAAAAAAAAAAAAAAGATTATTACGGAAATTCAACAGAAGCCTCGGAAACTGGATGGAAAGCATGTATCACAACCCTGGCAAAGGAAACGGATAAAGGATCCAACAGTAGCACCATGGAATGTGAAGACAATGCTTCAGCCTGGAAAAATGAAAGAAAGAGTCAATGAAATTTTAAATTCAAATATTGTAGGGCTACAGGAAATAAGATGGCAGGGGAATGGGCAGATAGATAAACCTGAGTACTATATATATTGGACCAGAAGAAAGAACAGGCCAACTTGGAACGGGGTTTATAATAACTAGGGAAGTTAGGAAAAGCCTTCTAGAATTTGAACCCATAAATGAAAGGATGTGCAGACTCAGACTAAAAGGCAAATTTAGGAATATATCAATAGTTAATGCACATGCACCAACAGAGAAAAAAGAGGAGATAATTAAAGAACAGTTCTACGAAGACTTGGAAAAAGTGTGCTGTGCAGCACCTAAATATGACCTGATGCTAGTAATAGGAGATTTTAATGCAAAAATAGGGAGGACTGAACATCCATATGGAGTTTCTGGAAAATATTCACTACATGAGGAAAACAATGAGAACGGAGACTTACTAAACCAATTCGCAGCAAGGAATAATATTATTATTAAAAGTACCTGCTTTCCACACAAAAGGATCCATCTGGGTACTTGGAAGTCTGCAGTCAATGGTGTAGTCAATCAGATTGACCATATTTTAGTGATTGCACGCGACTCCACGTCAAATACGGATGTACGGAGCTGCAGAGGGCCAAACTATGATTCAGACCACTTTGTGATGAAATCAGTCTTGAGAGAGAAACTCTTACTAAAAAATGGCAACAGAATGGGAAAGATGATGAAATGGAATACAGACAAACTGAACATCCCTGATGAAGTAAAAAAATACCAAGTAACACTAAGCAGAAAGTTGAGCAATGAAGAGACCACAGTAGGAGTAGATGAAAGGTGGAACAGGTTTGAAAAAGCCATTAAGGATGCTGAAGAGGAAATAATAGGCATAAGAAGGAACAGAAGAACCCAGGAATGATTTGATGAAGATTGCAGGTCAGCAATAGAGGAAAAGAACAGAGCAAGAACAAAAGTGCTACAGAGCGAAACCAGAAATAATGTGGAACAATATAGAGAATTAAGGAGAAGAGATAACAGACTGTGCAAGAGAAAGAAAAGTGAGTGGAATAAGAAGAAATTTCCGGACCTGGAAGAACTAAAGGAACAGAGTGAAATAAGAAAGTTCTATCATGCCATTGGCAAAATGAAGAATAGATTCCAACCGAAAACAATGGCCTGTTCCAGTAAAGATGGGACAACGATAAGTGAGGAAGAACAGATAGTGGGAAGATGGGCAGAGTATTTCAAAGATACACTAAGCACTAGCATAGAAGATGAAGAGACAACCGCACAGGAGGGAAGAGCGGAGCTGGAATTAGACAATGAAACCAATGAGGCAAGAAAGCCAACATTACAAGAGGTCTCCCAGGCTGTGCACAAGTCAAAAAACAATTGGGCCCCTGGGGAAGACAGCATAATTGCTGAATTAATAAAAACTGGTGGTGAGGCTGTAATAAAAGAACTGCACACATTAATATCAGATATATGGGAAACAGAAACTATGCCAGATAATTAGAAAATTGGAGTAATAGTCCCTATTTATAAGAAAGGGGACAGAACAGCATGTGAAAACTATAGAGGTGTAACACTTCTAAGTACAGCTTATAAGATCTTCACAAGTACATTAAACGAAAGGATACAGAAGTGTGCAGAAGGCATACTAGGGGAATATCAGTGTGGCTTTCGACCATGCAGAGGAACAACTGATCAAATATTTGTGATAAGACAAATGACGGAAAAGTTCTATGAATATGATATAGATCTGCATTTCCTATTCATCGATTTCAAACAAGCCTTTGACAGCATAAATCGGCAAGAACTATACAGAGTACTGAAAGAAGTTGGTATATGTGCTAAATTAATAAGACTAATCAGAATGACAATGACAGAGACAAGAGCTAAAGTAAAGGTCCTTAGCAGAACAAGTGAAAGCTTTGACTTTAATAAAGGTGTGAAGCAAGGGGATAGCCTCTCCACTGTCCTATTCAATATAACCCTGCATAGTGTAGCAAATAAAATAAAAAAAGAGGCACCATATTTATGAGAACTAGCCAGATATGTGCATACGCTGATGACATTGCTATAGTAGGAAGAAATACCAACACACTCCTAGAAACATACCGGGCAATGGAAACAGAAGCCTTAAAAATTGGACTCATAGTAAATGAAAAGAAAACAAAATATATGGTAATGTCACAATCTGAGGCCAGAAGAACCCCTAAAAACCTAAACATCAATGGGAAATGCTTCAATGGAATGTCCTCTTTTAACTACTTGCGAGCCCTAATAACAAATGATAACAGTGTTGGAAAGGCTATAAGGGAAAGACTACAAGAAGTAAACAGAGCTTATTTTGCAAATATGCAGCTTTCCAAAAATAGCCTTGTTACAAGAAAAACTAAACTACTAATATATAAAACTTTCTGGCAGATTAAAACTGTGTGCCCGACCGAGACTTGAACTCGGGACCTTTGCCTTTCGTGGGCAAGGGCTCTACCAACTTTTTTTTTTGTTGTGAAATACAACTTTGCGGAAAACATAATGATGTTCGAAGTCGCCAGTTTTTCCACGACAAACGACTTTCAACAACTTATTATATGCATAATTGTTGCAACTGATTACAAAATACAAATACTTAAAAAAAGGTAGCATGGCGCGAGAATCGATCCGGCGACCTTCGGATTACGAATCTCTCTCTCTCTCTCTCTCTCTCTTTTTTTTTTTTTTTTCTTTTTTTTTTTAAGGCGCTCTGTCCATCTTTTTTTTTTTGTTTGTATCCAATGTCAGGCTTACCACTTTTGCTGACATACATGTTGTTGTACTATCGCATAAATAGTGTCTACAAAGTCCATATGTTGACAAATAGTGGCTAATTAGAAAATTAATTAATTAAGGAAATGAATAAAACTGAAAATGCCCAACTGAAAGACATGAAGACATTGCGGATAGTACAAATACAAAAGAAGCATGCTCCTGTAGCAATGAAATGAAATTCATGTCGGGGGCGACACCTGGTCACGACCCGGCGTTCGATAGAGCAAGAGAGCCATCTATCGACTCGTTCTCCAGACGTTGGTGTAAGACTGGGTCGTCTTCTCGAAATTAACTAAGGGTCCGTAAGTGTGATCGATGTCTATCTCGGCTTCTTCGTCTATCTCATCTCTCACCCGTCACACCCCATCTGGCCGGCGGGTCGGTAAATGTAAGTCGCAAGTAATTAGCGAAGTCCTGCCTATATTTCTTATGCTGTTGCAGCTTCGTGTGTCCATCCAGGAGAAAATGCCAAAAATCAATTTTGTCCTTTTCTGATTCGTTACACACGTAGCCCACCACCATTCCCCGCACCCATGTCACTGCATTGGTTTTTTGGACCGGGAAATAAGATTCTTGGGGGAAAAAAAGTGTGGCTGATGAAATAGTGTGAGGGGCGGAGCGTAACAGGAGCGCCAATATCTGTTGTGCCAAGTGCCACACTGGAGCCGTCCCACTACATGCTAAACGATGTTCATCAGTGTCCACTGTTGCGCAGCCTAAACATAGTGGAGTGTCTGCCAAATGAATCGCGTGCCGCCGTTGATTCGTTGCGAACTTCCAATTTGTCACCACATACCATGTTGAGCGTACCGACGTTGGGAGGAAAACTTTCCGTATAACGCGCCATATCTGTCGCCAGTTCTTGTCTGTGTACTTCTTTTCCAGGGTATTCCTGGGGCACCGGCGCAGTAAGAGTTGGTCCAAAAAAAAAAGACTGGAAATGTGACAGCTTCGGTGAAATATGGCCCACATCGACTGGGGGCAGCATTGAAGTGGGCGCTAGTACATCGGCCAACGCACCCGAGATATTGCGAGATTGACCGCGCCACTGTCGGAAAAACGTACTGACGAATAGCGCCCGTGCCTTTTCATATACGTTCACTAGACCAAGTCCACCCTCTCCAGGTGGTAGCGTAAGCGTTGTGTATCGGATCTTAAACAGGTGTCCCACACTCACGTAGGTTCCGAAAGTTGCTTGTATCCGTGATGCCATTGTGCGCGTTAAAGGCAGGACATGCGCTACGTGAGTGAGTCTCGGTGCTAGGTATACGTTAACATAGGTCACCCTCTGAATCATATCCAACGCTCTTAATTTCTGTAATAGCACCATTGTCCGCATCAGCTTCAATATGCGTCGGTAGTTATCCGCTGCTGTCCGCTGCACATCCGTGTGGAACGTAATACCTAGGCATTTTATGGTCTTAACTAAGATGAGCGGGCCTTCCTCCCCCGGTTGTAATCCTCGACCGACATTCATGCAGCGTGATTTTTGTAGATTAAGCACGCTTCCTGCCGCCATCCCGTATCGCTGTATCCATGCCAACGCCGTACGTACTTCTTCGCCTGTCCGTGCCACCAGCATCACATCGTCAGCATAAGCGCGGCAATGAAAGGTCAGTTGTGGCAACGGCACTCCCTCCAACCGTCTTCGGAGACCATATAGACAGGGTTCCAAAGCCATTGCATACAAAAATATCGAAAGGGGGCAACCTTGACGAACTGACCTTGAAATAACAATGTAGTCAGTGCCCCGCCCATTCACCGAGACCTTTGATCGTACGCCGTGTAACAGTCGCATAATCACTAGGATGAAGGCCTGTGGGATTCCCAATCTGCCCATCACCGCATGCAAAAAGGTATGATCCACTCTGTCGAATGCATGATCGAAGTCAATAGCGACGAGTGCCCCACGCACTCGGCATGCCGCTGCTAATGCGATGATATCTCGGTAGTCACTGAGCGCCGTATGTACGTTGCTCTTACCGCCGAGGCAAGTTTGATCTACGAGGAGTCTATCAGAAAGTGAAGACCGCAGGCGAGCCCCAAGGGTGCGCGCGAAAATCTTATAGTCGCAGTTCAATAGAGTGAGTGGTCTATAATCTCCTGGATTTCTGCCACCGCGTGGTTTGGGTATTGGGATGATGATACCCTCCGTGAATTCGGCAGGTATCTCAGTCTGCGGTAACAGGAGTTCGTTGTACATCTGAATCCAGGTCCGTCCCATGAGGTATGCAAAGGCGCGGTAAAATTCAATTGGGAAGCCGTCCTGTCCTGGGGACTTGTTCGGAGCCCCCCTGGCAATTGCGTCTGTCAGCTCGTCCTCTGTTATCGCTGTGATGAAAGTCTCTGCATCCAGTGGTGGTCCTCTATCTGGCATTTCCGAGATGACATCATGTAGTGTCTCGTGGTTCACATGTACAGGTCCATATAACTGGCGGAAATAGTCGGTAAACACATGCGCAATTTCACGCTGGTGCACAACTTGCTGGCCAGTTTCAGAGATTAGTTCCCTGATCAATGTCCTGCGTCGTCGTTGGCGTTCACGTACCACGTGGTGCATGGAGGGGGTTTCGGCAGCAACTGTGTCCGCCAATCTCGCCCGGACCATTATACCTTCCATTCTTAGTCTCGTCAGATGTAATAACTTGGCTTTTATCCTGCGCATGGCCGTGTGCCTTTCCGGCGATGGTTGTTGGGTCATCAGCTCCCTCAGGGCTGTAAAATAAAAATCAGCCGTTGTGCGGTTCCACTGCGATTTGTCCTGCCCGTATCGTATCAACGTTCTCCGTAACGTTGGTTTTGCGCATTTAATCCACCACTGGAGAACCGAGGTGTATGCTCGTTGGCGGCGAACGCAGGCCTCCCAGGCCGCCTCTATCGACCGGTGACAGTGTCACGTAAAAGTGCACAATTCATTTTCCAGTGACCTTTACTCCGCCATATCTTCTGACGCGTTAGTGAAATCGTACAGACGTACGCCATATGATCCGTAAAAGCCGCTGGCCAGATTTCGGCATCCAGTATCGTCGTCCGTAGGGCTCGTGTCACGTACACTCTATCAAGCCTACTCGCCGAGTGTCCCGTGACAAACGTATAACCCGGTCTGTCACCATGCTGCAGTTCCCAGGTATCCAGAAGCGCCATTTCGGTAATCAACGCACGCAGTTCCATGCATGGCACATAATGAGGTACTTGGTCCTTTTTGTCGACGACACAATTAAAGTCGCCGCCCACTATATAGTTATCAAAGCGTCCAGCGAACAACGGTGCTATCTCTTCGGTGTAAAAAGTCGCCCTTTCTCTTCGTTTTGTGGAGCCAGATGGTGCGTATAAATTGATGAAACGAACGCCGTCGACAGTGATCGCTATGCCGCGTGCCGAAGGGAGAGACCTGACGTCCTCCACTCCTATTCCTTCCCTGGTGAGAATCGCCACACCGCATCCACTTTCATCGTGCACTGAATAATGTGCCTCGTAACTGTAGAACTCTGGCGGCGATGTGAAACGCACTTCTTGTAGGAGTACAATATCCACGTCCGCAGCGCGTAACATATCTTTCAGCATTTGAATTTTAAGCGGTGTCCGTATGCCATTAATGTTTATCGTGGCAATGCGGTACGCCTGGCTTGTGTTCATCAGTTGTAGGGCGGTTTCATTAAGCGTCCATCTGCACCCCCGGCTCTCCTCAACACACTAAGTTGGTCAACATTGCCCGACCCCTCCCGGCCTCTGGCCAGGACTGTCCTCAATCGTCGCGTTCGTATTTTCATCCTGTTCCTGTTGGTCCATTTCTTGCGCCCAGTCCCCCAGCATATTTCCGGAACTGGTCGAAGGATGGGAGGTAACGTTGTCATCGCTCTGATGTTGGACAGTTGTCATCTCCACTTCCGCTTTCCGGTCACCAGAAGGAGAGTTCAAGTTATCGTCGCTGTGTAGTTCCTGCATCGTCATCTCGGTATCTGTTGAATCCACGGGTCTCAGGTCGATACTGTCGTTGTCGTCCACTGTCCCCTCGGGACTATGCTATCGTCAGCAGAAGTCAGTCGACGCTTCTTTCTTCTCTTCGGCGAACGCTGTTTCCGTTCCCTTGCTTCCGCATCGGCTGTTGGGGTTGCGTATCCTCCGTCTTGGGCCTGGCCTATCACGCTCTCGGTGGAAGCACTGGCAGCCACCACGGACGAGCCTGGAGCGGCCGTCAGCTGCATCTGTTCTGTGGTCTCCTGTGTTTGCTGTGGTGGAACCGGTGGTCGGAGTTCCAGTCCGTTGGTGTCCACGTTCTCTATAGGGGGCAGCTGCTGGTGCCCATCGGAAGTCTCCCTCACGTCGCCTCTCAGGGCTTCCACAAAGGTCAACGGTAAGACAGTTGTCGGTTGTGGCGCCTGAACGTCATCTCGTGGAGTTTGCACTAAACGTCGCTGGAGGCATTCCGAGCGGACGTGACCTTCTTTCCCGCACCCCGAGCAAGTGCGAGGTTGCCCATCATAGATTATAATCGCTCGACAACCTCCTATGTACAAATAAGAGGGGACGTGCTTGCGCAGTTCTATCCGTATTTGTCTCACCCCATTTAAAACGGGGTACGTGGTAAAACTCGTCCATTTTTCGGCCACATGGGATAGAACTGTACCGTATGGTCGAAAGGCGTCGGTAACAAGTTCAGACGGGACCTCAAACGGAAGTTCGAAGACTCGTATAGTGCGGATCCCCATTCCGCGTGATCGACTGTAACCGCACCAACATTCCCGTCGGCATGACAGAAACGATACCCGTTCGGTGATCGTTGTAGAAGTCCTTCGCAAGCAGCCTCGTCAACAAGCTTGACATAGACGACGCTTGAAACGAGCGATAAATTGATTCCCACGATTTCCTGTGGATCGATTGTTACCTCTTCTCTGAAGAAACGTTCAATCTCGTGTGCCTTTGGTCGTGTATAGTCGAACTTCAAAGTCGTTTTTCTGTACGAGTGTGCCATCTCGTTCTAGACTCACAACACCGCACACGCGAAGCTGTTCCGGCGTAAACAAACAGGCGCGCGCACCACAGCGCGGCCGGCAGGCAACACGGTCCGCACTGTGTCACTGCCGAAGGCAGACTGTTTTAACTACTTAAACCTAACTAACCTAAGGACAGCACACAACACCCAGTCATCACGAGTCAGAGAAAATCCCTGACCCCGCCAGGAATCGAACCCGGGAACCCGGGCGTGGGAAGCGAGAACGCTACCGCACGACCACGAGCTGCGGACAGATTAAAACTGTGTGCTCGACCGAGACTTGAACTCGGGACCTTTGCCTTTCGTGGGCAAGGGCTCTACCAACTGAGCTACCGAAGCACGACTCACGCCCGGTACTCACAGCTTTACTTCTGCCAGTACCTCGTCTCCTACCTTCCAAACTGCAATGTTCGCAGGAGAGCTTCTGTAAAGTTTGGAAGGTAGGAGACGAGGTACTGGCAGAAGTAAAGCTGTGAGTACCGGGCGTGAGTCGTGCTTCGGTACCTCAGTTGGTAGAGCACTTGCCCGCGAAAGGCAAAGGTCCCGAGTTCGAGTCTCGGTCGGGCACACAGTTTTAATCTGCCAGAAAGTTTCATATCAGCGCACACTCCGCAGCAGAGTGAAAATCTCATTCTACTAATATATAATTCCCTAGTCGGCCCAGTTATTACATACGGCTCAGAGGTATGGACGTTGACAGAACACGATAAAAATGCACTAAGAAGCATTGAGCGGAAAATACTACGCGAAAGCTATGGGCCAATAAGGGAGGAAGAAGGCTGGAGAATACGCTGCAATGCCGAATTACAAGAGTTAATACAAGGCAGGGACATATTAAAATTTGTGAAATCACAGCGAATCCGATGGCTAGGACACTTGGAGAGAATGGCGGAGGATAGAATCCCAAAGAAAATGATGAAAGGTATGATCCATTCAGTTAGGCGAGAAGGGAGACCTAGAAGAAGATGGATCGACGAGGTAATAATGGATATCACCAATATGGGAGTCCGGGGGCGGAAAAGAGCAGCAAATAACCGAGAAGTGTGGAGGAAAACTGTTGAAGAAGCCAAGGCTCACCAAGGGCTGTAGCGCTACTGAAGAAGAAGAAGAAGAAGTGAGAGCGAGAGAGAGAGAGAGAGAGAGAGAGAGAGAGAGAGAGAGAGAGAGAGATGCAATGAAATACGCATAACTGTCTTGGCAGAGGTTGCCGAAGATGACCAAAACATCCTCGCCTAATTACACAGTGGGCTGCGCGATACAATATTCCCCGGAACTTTGTTCAGTGGGAAAGGAGTCAAAATACGCGAGCACTTGATGTAGCCATAGGTACTCGACAGTTCCTGAGAAAACGACGATCATAATTTTCAATTAATTTAGACGCCATTTAGCCCACGAACATCTCAGCCGAAATGGTGGCACAGTGGCTAGCCTCGCGACATCTCACTTTATGCCCTACGTTTGAAACCCGATTATTGTTTTTTTTCATTTATCAACGTATGCGCGTAGAAAGTTACTACACACATTATCCTTATCAGTTTAGGGAATACAGGGTGTTAGATTAATGGTGAAATTAAGACTGATTTTCACAATAAGTATCGTCCATATATTACATAATATTTGTGAGCCGTGCTGCGGCTCGCGTTGGTGTTGTTTGTAGGTTTCCGCCCTCTGTTGCAGGAGATGGTATCGTTTAGTTGGCATGGTTGCGGTTGTTTGTCTTCTTCTCGTGTTGACTGGCGCCACTCGGTTTCGCAAATGGCTTGTCCGTTAGTGGCAGCAGCGGCGGTTATTGATACGTAGTTACTGTTTCCCTGTCTTCGGGGCAACGTCGTTGTTTTTACGGGTCGTGTGAGTGGGCAGTTTGGTTGGGGACTCAGGAGGAAGCAGTGCCAGTACACGCCGGGACAGCTGTCGGCACGCATGGACTGCCATATGGAAGGACTGTGGTCACGAGGGTGCACGACCTCGTCGTAAAACGGATCCAGCAAGCTTTAGGACGAGTGCGTTTCAATCCAAACAGAGCGGAGTCAGTCACCCGTGTGGGCCCCGTAGTACGTATGTGAAGTTGTGACAGATTATCATCTCGTCATTGGATCTACGTACCACTTGAACACCCTACTGTGTTAAAAGCATTTGGCTTAGTGATTAGATTGTGTGGTTACTCAACTGTGGATTAATAAAGCAGTGAAGAGATTTGTTTCATTGTGCCAACCGTCGTCAGAGTTGTCACAGTGAGTTCAATGTGCGTTTGTGTGCCTAATGAATTTAATGTCACTCATTTGGTACTTGATTTTGACTCGCTTGACGATTGTTTCTGCAGTGACGAGTGGTTACTGATTCTGGTTGGTTATATTTCGACTTTGCCTCTCACGCAAATCCAGTGAGGTTTTAGTTACTGTTAGTTTGTCTGGTGTTCTGTACTGTGACTTTTTTGTTCAGATCTTCTAGTTTGTGGAATCGGACGGATATCTGGTAGTGATTCCTTTCTCTAAACACAGTATTCTGGGGACGTAGAGGAGACCGTCGGTTCCGGCTTTGGCGTATTGTTCCATCGTTGCATTTGGTTTATCGGATGTCAGGTAGCTTCAGAAAGATTATCATTAGTCATTGATTAGACTGCCCCTAGTCTGAGTTACCATTTTGTGAAGTGCATGCAACTCTTGGCTGTCTATTTCATCGCTCGCAAAATTTTTTGTTGCTGGACCTTTTCTGAGGTCGATTCCTGGAGCACCGTCTGGATCAGTTGCTTGTTTTTTTAATTAAATTTTGCAGCAGATTTCACATTTTTTTATATTATTGCCGTTCCTGGCGTGGAAGGCCTTCAGCCGTGATTGTGATCATTTGCTTTAAAATTCTATTTGGTATTTGTATTGTAGTAGTAAGCCTTAATACCGTATTTACTGCCATTTCGGGCATCTGATGCCTTCTGTGGTGTTTGTGGCGACTTGCATTTAATATTTAAATCCGTGTAGTTTGTAAGTTGGAGCGACTTTTAGACAATACATAATTTATTGCCATTCCTGGCATGTAAGGCCTTCTGCCTAGATCACATTGGCTTGCTTTTAAAACATTATCCGGTGTATCTGAATTTAATGGTGATTTGCTAAATTGTAACTCACTGAGAACACTATTATTTACACTTGTTTTTTCCTTTATTAAAACATGTATTTTTTAAATTTATTGTTGAGTCTGGAATTACTGATTTAAAATAAATTGTGTGTAACTGTAAAAGGCAACCAATAGCAGTCGTAACCGAATCCTGCCTACCATTGACCACCAGGTCTCAATGCGTGTGGCATTTTCAGGACTTGTAATCTTTTCCCGTGGTTTAAGATGAAATGGTATGTGGCTAGTGCCTCCAAGGGTGTTGACCGGTGTCCTGGTGAAAACCTTAGTTGATGCCAGTTCGGCGACTTGTATGTCGATGGATTGATATAGTGATGAAGACAACGCAACATCCAGTTGCCGAGCGGAGAAAAAACTCCGACCCAGCCGGGAATCGAGTCAGGTCCCATGGAATGGTATTCTGCCGCGCTGACCACCCGGCTATCGAGGCATACACCCCTTTTCCTGATAAAGATCCTAGCGATATACGAAACATACAAATTCTGAAAAAATGGTTCAAATGGCTCTTAGCACTATGGGACTCAACTTCTGAGGTCATTAGTCCCCTAGAACTTAGAACTAGTTAAACCTAACTAACCTAAGGACATCACAAACATCCATGCCCGAGGCAGGATTCGAATCTGCGACCGTAGCGGTCTTGCGGTTCCAGACTGCAGCGCCTTTAACCGCACGGCCACTTCGGCCGGCACAAATTCTGAACCCCATGAATATCGCGCGAAGGGAGGTTTGTCTCATTACCGCCGTTGAAGATTTCACGCGTTGGTAATATTTAATTAATTTGTGGTAAGGTCTTATGGGGCCAAATTAGTGAAGCCATCGGTCCCTAAGATTACACACTACTTAATCGAACTTTAACTTACGCTAAGGACGACACGCACCCATGCCCGATGGAGCACTCGAACCTACGACGGGGGAAGCCGTATGGGGCAATAATTTGGCGGGAAGTCGTGCATAACGGAAAACTGGTGCTTGTAGTTGCTTATCAACAAAGATACACTACTGGAATTTCACCGAAAACAAGTTCAAATAATTTTCTCATTCATTGTTTTTTTAAATATGTTTTTGGGACGATTTCTGTTTATATATATTGCGAAAGCCAAGATCGCTTGATATAATGTGTCGTCGACATATTAAGAACAAAATGTAAATATAAACCATGTGGAGTTTTCAGTGTATTCACTCGTTGTTCTCAAAATGTCGGCGACACATGTATGTGAACATATCCGCAGAGTGTAATGCCAGTCTGAAGATAACAGCATCATTCTGTCGAAACTACTTCTTAGAATAAAGATCTTTAAATCAAGAAATCTTGGCTTTCAGAAAAAGTACACTTTTTTACGTTAATATCCCAGACGTACAACTAATACACGAATAAAGACAACGATATTCAAATATACACTGGAAAACGTCCTCTACAGTATGAAAAGGGACATTAAAAACAAAAACAAAAATAACAATCAGGTTTCAAATACGGAGCGCAAACTAGGGAAGCCGCTACGCTAGCCACTGCGCCACCGTTTTCATAGAAATATTTACTCGCTAAAAGGTACACAGAGGACCTCGAAAACTTTGACCGTCAGAGACGGTGGAGTACCTATGGATAAACCGAAACACGTGTTCGCTTATTTCGAGCCCTCTTCCACTGAGAGAAGTTTCTGGAAAATCAGGTTATGGCACTTGCCGTGTCCTCCTTGTCAGTATCGCTACCCTGTCGCCTACAGTTTCGTCCTCAGTTTTGTTAAAGATGACGTAAAACAACAGTGCCTCTGAAATTCAATAAGTGCAGAAGAGGGTTTGGTTGGTTTGGTGGAAGAGAGCGAACAGCCAGGTCATCGGTCTCATCGGATTAGGAAAGGATAGGGAAGGATGTCGGTCTTGCCCTTTCAAAGGAACCATCCCGGCATTTGCCTGAGGCGATTTAGGGAAATTACGGGGAACCTAAATCAGGATGGCCAGACGCGGGATTGAACAGTCGTCGTCCCGAACGCGAGACCAGTGTGCTAACAACTGGGTCGCCTCGCTCGGTAGTGCAGAAGAAAAATTATATTTGACACAGAGGTAAGTGTACAAAATTCCACATATTATTATGTTGTGCTGCACTTCCACGACTAGATGAGTCGGTGTTACTAACATCGAATGCTGTGCCACACGTGTGGAGGTTGTATAATTGTTGGTATCACTTGAAGACTGATATGTGTTGTTGCACTGTATTACCCATTATTTCACAAACAGAAACTGTGGTGTCACCGCCAGATACCACACTTGCTAGGTGGTAGCCTTTAAATCGGCTGCGGTCCGTTAGTATACGTCGGACCCGTGTGACGCCACTGTCAGTGATTGCAGACCGAGCGCCGCCACACGGCAGGTCTACAGAGAGACTTCCTAGCACTCGCCCCAGTTGTACAGCCGACTTTGCTAGCGATGGTTCACTAACAAATTACGCTCTCATTTGCCGAGACGATAGTTAGCATAGCCTTCAGCTACGTCATTTGCTACGACCTAGCAAGGCGCCATTATCATTTGCTATTTATCTTCTGATGCATGTACCGTCAGACCGATGTTCACCAATTATGGATTAAAGTTAAGTATTCCAACAGATACGTACTATTTTTGCTAGTCTCATATCCCTGACCTGTTCCAGACCTCACGCCAGCCTGCGTGAGCTTAAACGCGTGCCTTTCGGCTATCTCATAGTGGCTTGGCTGTCTTGCCAAGTCACAACAGAAACAATGTTACTAACTTTTTCTTCTCAACTACGTTGATGTGGCGGAAAAGTAAGAAAGTGCCACAACCTTTGTGTTCCATAAAATGGTTTTAGTAAATTTTGCCTACTTTCTTCCCCTTCTTTCCACATTTTCAGTATTATATCATAATTACTACAAACTTTATTCTGTTTTCTTTTGTGCTACACAACGTTCACAGTTTGCTTCCTCAGACGTTTTACTACAACTACCTATTGTATTTGTTTGAGTCATACCTACTTCCTGTGGAGTCCGAAGGTCCAGTTGACGAATTTGGTCTCCATTGTCTTCTTGGCTTCCCTGCGTTGGCTGCACTGATGTGACTGCAAAATTTTTCCTCCAGATATGTGTCCCGGAACACTATCAAGGAACGATACCGGTTCGTGTCTAAGAGCACCAGAAAATAGCGTATCGCTGTTTTTTAATTACAAAGATATCTGGTCAATTGTTTTGTTGGCTGTTGTGGATGCATGTCGTAAATTCATAGCCATTGATATCGGCGCTCATGGAAAAGGAACAGGTAGCGAAACACTTCAAAAATCGACTATGGACACAAAAATATCGGTAAAGGAGTCAATATCCCCACACCAAAGTATGTGACAGTATTCCATTTCCTGCCTGGAGGAAAGGCGTTTGTAGTGATCCTATGATCAAAGCTTATTTGAAAAGCATTGCTACATCAGACCGAAGTAAACGAATCTATAACCTTTGATTATGTCGCGCTCGTCGAGTGACAGAAAACGCCTTTGAGCTATTAAGCCAAGTATTTAGAGCCTCTTATAGACCTATTGCTATGGCGCCTATCGTGGGTGACGACCTGATATTATCGGGATGGCGTTTACACAGTTTCCTAAGTGACAGTTACCTTGAAAAGAAAGGTACTCCATTTTATAGTAACAAGCTTAGTGAAGCAACCTGCCAAAACAGCATGCTTAGGTTTCCTTGCTCCGTAGGTCTTCTGAACATCAATGGATTTGAAACTAAATATTTATAATACATTGGAGACGGTTCTGTGGCGAGGCAAGAGGATCCCAGAACAACGGATTGTAAATAACGGTTTGCAGAAGGCAAAACTTATATACTCCTGCCATTTTAACATAAATGTTCAATAATTGCCATAAGCAATGCATTATGAATCTATTCGTTAATAAACGACAGCGTTAATATACTTTCTCGTTTTCTTTAACTCCAGTGCCACAGCTTTCCATACTTTACGTTTTATTAAAAAAATTATGTCTTGCATCATAAATTACAGAATGTCTTGCCCCACTGTTTATTACCTTTCCTTCATCGAAATTTGAAAAAAAACTTATATTCACAAATGAATTCCTTGTGTTTAGCCAATAAAAATACTTTCTGGTCGCTTTGCAGTTGGGCGGTGGCAGCAGCAGTACTGGTTCTTGAGCGGAAGAAAGGTCTGCCGCCGAAGAAGTTCCGTATGCCTCTCACTGCAAACAACGGGGACTAGTGGCGACCCCTGCTGTCGGTCGGTGCGGTCTGCAGCCTGCGTTCGTGTTCTGAGTCACACCTTTGCTCACCACAACGCGCCACACTGCTTTATGATCTGGATTAAGCACCTAGTTGTCCCAGCTGCGTGAAAGGCCAGGCACGTGATGGGTCCTATTCGGGGAGCGCTCGCCTGGATGGGGCCAAGTGAAGGCAGTATGGGCTGAATGAAGCTTCTTTTTCGTTTTTTTGAGTCGTCGGTGTTCTGAGGTGGTTTGATATGGCCCACCACGAATTCCTCTCCTGTGACAACCTCTTCATCTCAGAGTAACACTTGCAATCTACTTCCTCAATTATTTGCTGGATGTATTCCAGTCTCTGTTACCGTCTACAATCTTTACCCACTACAGCTCCCTCTAGTTTCATAGAAGTTATTCCCTGATGTCTTAACAGACGTCCTGTCATCTGGTCCTTCTCCTCATCAGTGTTTTACACATACGAGGTGCGGCTATAAAAAAACCGGACTGATGCTGGAAAAAACATTTATTTACAATTTCATGTTATCTCCTTCAATGTACTCTCCTCCTCGGTCTCTACACCGCTCCATATGAATTTTCCACTGTTCATAGCAATGCTGCAGATCATTTTCGGTAAGTCCATACATTACTTCCGTCGCTTTTTCTTTTACTGCTTCAACAGTCTCAAATCTAGTTCCTTTCAAAGCTGACTTGACTTTAGGGAAAAGAAAAAAGTCACAGGGGGCCAAATCAGGTGAGTAGGGTGGATGATCTAAGATGGGAATGTTGTGTTTTGCCAAAAACGTCTTCGCTGACAACGCACTGTGAGCTGGGGCATTGTCTTGGTGAAGGATCCATGACTTTTTTCTCCACAAATCGTTCCGTTTTCTCCGTACTCGCTCACGTAGGGTAGCCAGGACGCTAATGTAGTAATGCTGATTCACTGTTTGTCCCTCTGGTACCCAATCAATGTGCACAATCCCTTTGATGTCAAAAAAGAAAACAATCATCATTGCCTTGCATTTCGATTTTGACATTCGTGCTTTTTTTTGTCGTGGAGAACCAGGAGTTTTCCAATGCATCGATTGGCGTTTAGTTTCGGGATCGTAAGTAAAAAACCACGATTCATCGCAAGTAATAACATTTTGTAAGAAGGTGGGATCACTTTCAATGTTTTCCAGGATGTCAGAACAAATCATTCTTCGGCGTTCCTTCTGTTCAATTGTGAGACACTTTGGAACCATTTTTGAACACACTTTGTTCATGTTGAAACTTTCATGAAGAATCTGCCTAACACTTTCCTTGCCAACTCCTGTTAACTCAGACACTGCTCTGATTGTTAAACGGCGATCTTGTCGAACAAGTTTACCGATTTTTTCAATGTTTGCATCAGTTTTTGCTGACAATGGTCTGCCAGTGCGAGTGTCATCACTGGTGTCTTCGCGGCCATCTTTAAATCGTTTAAACCACTCAAACACTTGTGTTCGCGATAAACAATCATCGCCGTACACTTGTTGTAACATTACAAACGTTTCACTTGCAGATTTTCCTAGTTTGAAACAAAATTTGATGTTAACACGCTGTTCTTTCTGTACACTCAACATTTTCCGACGCACAGACAAAACGTCAACTACTTAAAACAGACGCCACGGGCAGACTGAGTGCAGGAGGCAGAGGGAGAGTCACGTGACAGGCCACGCGACTTTCAGCCTTATTGCATTCGTTTTATTGTTTCACCAGTACTAGTCCGGTTTATTTCTAGCCACACCTCGTATTCCTTCCTCTTCAATAATGCGCAAAACTTCCTCACTCCTTACCAACATTCATCTGTTGCACCATATCCCAAATTCTCCTCTTTTCCGGTTTTCCCACAGTCAGTGATCCACAACCATACAATGCAGTGCTTCAGATGTACATTCTCAAAAAAATTCTTCTTCAAATTAAGGCCTATGTTTGATACTAGCTGATTTCTCTTGGCCAGAAATGCCCTTTTTTGCCAATGCTAGTCTGCTTTTGATGTCCTCCTTTCTCCGTACATTCACCCATCCATGGATTATTTTACTGCCTAGGTAGCAGAATTCCTTAAGTTCATCTATTTCGTGACTATCAGTCCTAATATTAAGTTTCACGCTGTTATTGTTTCTGCTACTTTTCATTACTATCGTCTTTGTTCGGTTCACTCTCAATCTATATTCTGTGCTCAGTAGACTGTTCATTCCATTCAACTCATCCTGTAATTCTTCGTCTTTTTCACTGAGGATAGCAATGTCGTCAGAGAATCTTATCATTGATATTCTTTTACCTCGAATTTTGATTCCATCCTTGAACCGTTCTTTTATTTACAACCAACTACTTCTTCAATGTACACATTGAATAGTAGGGGCGAAAGGCTGCATCCCTGCCTTATACCTTTTTTTATTCTAGCACTTCCTCCTTGATCTCGCACTCTTATTATTCCTTCTTGTCTTTTGTACGTGCAGCACTTTACAGTGTCAAACTCTTTTTCCATGCCGACAAATCTTACGAACATGCCTTCATTTTTCTTTAGTCTTTCTTCCATAATCAACGGCAACGTCAGAATTGCCTCTCGGGTCCCGTTACCTTTCCTAAAGCCAAGCGGATCGTTATCTAACACATCCTGAGTTTTCTTTTCCATTCTTCCGTATATTATTCTTTTCAGGAACTTGGATGTATGACTCGTTATGTTGATTGTGTGATAATTCCCACAGTTGTCAGGTCTTGTAGTCATCAGAACTGTGTGGATGATATTTTTCGGAATTCGGAAGGTACGCTGCCAGACTCATACATTCTATTCACCAATAGTAGTTTTTTTGCCTCTTCTCCCAGTCCTAAACATGTGGATGGCGACTGATGAGAAACGAGTACCCTTCAGGTGGCTGTGGCACGCAGATGGATTGCGCTATCACGCACGTCCTTCTGTCCAGTTATACTAAACTGGTAAATGCCCCTACCAATCAAGGCAACTGGGTTCGACAATCAATCATTAATATCTTCGGCGGTAAAAGCCAGAATAAGTGACAGTTTGTACATCTATCTACATACTATGCAAACTACTATATGGTGCGTGGCGGAGGGTGCCGTGCACCGCTACTAGAAATTTTTTTTCCCATTCCTCTCTAAAACTAGGGAAAATGACTGGCCATATGCCTCTGTACGATCCCTAGTCTCTCCAGTCTTATCTTCCTGGTCCTTACGCGAAATGTACGTTAGCGGTAGTAAAATCTTTTTGCAGTCAGTCTCAAATGCGAGTTCCCTAAATTTTCTCTACGGTGCTCCTCGAAAAGAAGGCAGCCCATATGAGTTCTCGAAGCTTCTCCATAACATCTGAGCGTTGTTCGAAACTACCGATAACAAATTTAGCAGCCCGCCTCTGCATTGCTTCGATCTTTTCCTGTAATCCGACACGGTGCAGATCCCAAACACCCCAACAATACTGAACAATGAGTTTCAGTGTAGCTGGCGTCATGTAAGACGGCACTTCCGCGTATAGTGGTGGACCATTGGAGGAATGAGAACTGCGCATGCGTGGCAGCAGAGAGTTGCCAAACAAAGTCCACGTTGCCGAACTTCGTTGCTGCGGCCAACAGTCAGGTTGATTTGCCTATGGTTCATCATATTATACGTTCAAATCTATGAGGGGAATAGTAAACATTAAAACCAATTTCGATCAGTTGTCATGAGAGAATTATTAATTCACGTCTTGACGACATTGCGTTCACTGCTCCACAGTTTACTCTGCGAGACGTCGGGAGACGAGATCAGCTGACACAACTTAGTGAAGACGTGAAGTATAATTTTTCTCAAAACGACTATTGTCTAACGACAATATCATTGCAATTGCTTGCAATCATTATTATTTATTACGATTTGAACTGCGTCATAAGCAAGAATTTAATACACAAGAAAATTAACTTCTAGTACAAACAAAATCATTATATTTGCTTGACAACTGCTTCTACTCAATATAATTTTTAAAAATATGTATAAGGTGTGTATGTTGATGTGTTTGACTGTAGTTAAGTGTAATCACTGTGCATAAAAAGGGATTAGTGGTGGGAAATACTAATGAGAAGACTATCGTAAATATGGAAGAAAGTTGTCATATTTTTCGCTGTTAACGGGCATTATGAGTGTAAACTAACTTGGTCTCCATCACAGACAGAGACCGCATTTATAACCCATTTAACAAGCAAACAATTAACCATCATCTGCGAATAACTCCAGGGAATGATGACCGATAATACAGAAAACCACCGATATCTCGACCAGTAACACTTTCTGTTACTTAAAGGCCTTATCCAGTTTGTGCCTTGAAAATGACAGGGGTTTACATGTGTAAATATCGGACTTTTGACGAATTTATCCAGCTGCATTCTCGTATGATATTAGAGCCTACTACATGGTGGGAGACGCTTAACCTCTCTTTCCGCAATATGTGGAACATTATAGTATGCATAATTCAAAGGATACAAAGCCCTAACCAAAAAGGCTAGGAAGTTCTCATTATTATGTATGCAATTGATATGTTGGCAGACATATTTTTAAAACCATGAGTCTTTAAAGCTAAGAAATATTATTACTTTGTTCCAAAGTATACATCATAATACCAACGTCACTTCTATTTGAGTCTGTTTACGAACAATCTGATTGTAAATTTACGATGATAGGTTCAAGACTTATATCCATCATCATTTCCCTGTCAAATTATTCCTTCTCAAGCTTATCAGCATTCCGCATAGACTGCGCCCACGCTACAGGTGGGAAGTTGTCTATTACCTCACGCACAAGCGATTCAGTGAACGTTTCTTTTTTCTCCCATATACCATTATCCTCTGCCCAAATTAGTTCCATAGGGCTACACTGACAGCGAGACGTGGGTAAACGCAAAACTGTGTGACCCCATTCAAGTGCAAGGAAATCAATTTCGTACGTACAGTCACGTGACTTGTACAGTATAAATTAACGAGCTGCAGGAGATCGGCACGAGTCTGGTTTATACTGTACTTAATATTTTTATTTTTGAGCCAGGGGAAAATATCTGCTTTTCTGGTGTTTATACTTGATGTTCTCTCTCTAATAGTAGAATTGTAACTGGCAATGACCGATTTCGAAGCAAGGTATGACAAGAATTGTGAATCACGTCACGAAACTGATAGCGTTCATTTCCGGATGGTAGTCACTGCTGTTTTTCTTACATGTAAATACAGGTTTACTCTCAGAAACAAAACCAGAGGAAGAGTCAGGATGCAAAATAATTATCCGATAACCTATTCCTACGAAAACTTTAAAACCGCCAGTACCATCATTCATTTTCCAGAAGATCTTCCTGGAACGTTTCTAATTGGCTCATGTTTCATCTAGGTTCTGTTCAACTACTTCCGTCTCTTGTACCGTGAATCTTTATGTGGGATGTAGTTCGTGCTGCACCTATGTCACTTCTTCGAACTAAAAAATCTCTTCTTGACATATCTGAAACCAACGTATTGTAAAATTCTTTACATCGACGAAGCGCTTATCACTAAAGCTATTTTTCCTCTGCATAACCGTAACACGTTTTGGTGATGTCTGGCATTCATCAGTCACATGGAGGACATTACAACATCGTTGTTAGAACCATCCATTTGTGTGACAGACTCCTTGCAATTTCGATGCTTTCCAACCAACCGAAACCAACATTTTATATGATTCCTACAGCTCTGACACTTTCGTTTACAATTCTCTTTACAGATCTCTTGCCGACACGACATGGCTCTAAAGTCCGTTCTTGTGTCTTCAGCTGTCAACAGTAGGAGACCTGTTTTCAAATTCATGTTTGAAAAAATTATAAATGCGGTAAATAATCCCCCTCGCCTGATTGTGAAGCACTTCACATTTATTGCTGTCACCTGACTTTTTTAATCGCACTTAAAAATTTACAGATATACATTCACACGTATACAGACAGCTACAAGAAAAAAAATGGAAAAAATAAAACTGAAAGTGGAATGAGTAATTCGGTTGTGGCGAAGTATGGCGTCAGTGCAGCATGTAGGAGCGAAATTCTCGCTGTCTAGCTGGAATTCGCTGCCAGCCTCTCGGAAAGAGAATGACCATTATTGGCAGCCAGTGGAGGGGAATGTGCAGATCGGCTGAAAACTGGGCCGCCTTCCAGCACGACCCGGATTATAGTGTCCTATAAGCTCTCTCCTTTACAGATGAACCACACTTTCCTAAAATTCAACTAAACTGAAATCGACCATTCACCTTCCCTACTACAACCCCTGTATTCTCTTTCCATTTCATATTATCTTGCACCATTACATCTAGGTATCTAATCGTCGTGACGGTATCAAACAGCGCATTAATAATGTTTCCTATCCATTCCCATTAACTTATTATGTCTAAGTCACGTGTACCCTCTTTCTGTTTTTGTCTTTTTAGGTCATCTGTCTTCTGAGTGGATTCATATGGCCCTCCAAAAATTCATCTCCTGTGCCAGCCCCTTCATTTCAGAGTAGCACTTGCAAACTACATCCTCAATTATTTGCTGAATGTATTCCAGTCTCTGTCTTCCTCTACAGTTCCTGCCCACTACAGGTTCCTCTAGTATCATGGAAGTCATTCCCTGATTCTTAACAGATGTCTTATCATCCTGTCACTTCTCCTTGACAGTGTTTTCCTCGAATACTTTCCTCTCCGATTCTGCGCAGAACCTCCTCATTCCTTACCTTATAAGTCCACCTAATTTTCAACATTTGTCTGTAGCACCACATCTCAAATGCTTCGATTTTCTTCTGTTCCGGTTTTCCCACAGTCTGTGTTTCACTACTATAAAATTTTGTGCTCCAGATGCACGTTCTCAGAAATTTCTTCCTCAAATTAATTGCCTTTGTTTGATACTGCAGACCTCTCTTGGACAGGAATGCCCTTTTTCCCAGTGCTAGTCTGCTTTTGATGACCTCCTTGCTCTGCCCATCATTGGATACTTTGCTGCCTAGGTAATGGAATTCCTTAACTTCATCTACTTTGTAACTGCAGGCCTGTTGTTAAGTTTCTCGCTATTCTCATCTCTGCTACTCCTCATTACTTTAGTCTTTCTCCAATATACTCTCGGACCATATTCTGAACACATTACATTGTTCATTCCATTCAGCATATCATGTAATTCGTCTTCACTTTCACTCAGCGTAGCAATGTCATCAACGAAGCTTATCATTCATATCCTTTCACCTTGAATTTTAATCCCAGTCCTGCACCTTTCCATTACATCCATCATTGCTACTTCGACGTGCAGTTTGAACAGCAGGGGCGGAAGATTACATCAATGTCTTACACCCTTTTTAATCCGAGGATTTCGTTCTTGGTCGTCCACTCTTATTATTCCCTCTTGACACTTGTACATATTGTATATTACCTGTCTCTCCCTGTAGCTTTCCCCTAATTTTCTCAGAATTTCGTACGTCTTGCCCCATTTCACATTGCCGAACGCTTTCTCCAGGTCGACAAATCCTATGAATGTATTTTGATTTCTCTTTAGTCTTGCGTCCATTATCAACCGTAATGTCAAACTTGCCTCTCGGTGCCTTAATCTTTTCTAAGGCCAAGCTGATCTTCATTTATCACATTCTCAATTTTCTTTTCCATTCTTCTGTATATTATCCTTGTTAGCCACTTGGATGCATGAGCTATTAAGCTGACTGTGCGATAATTCTCAGCACTTTTCAGCTCTTGCGTCTTCGAAATTGTGTAGATGATATTTACCGAAAGTCAGATGGTATGTCGCCAGACTCAGACATTCTACACACAAAAGTAAATAGTCGTTTCGTTGCCACTACCCCCAATGATCTTAGAAATACTGATTGGATGTTATTTTACACTTCTACGTCTACATCTACATCCATACTCCGCAAGCCACCTGACGGAGTGTGGGGGAGGGTACGTTGAGTACCTCTATCGGCTCTCCCTTCTATTCCAGTCTCGTATTGTTCGTGGAAAGAAAGATTGTCGGTATGCCTCTGTGTGGACTCTAATATCTCTGATTTTATCCTCATGGTCTCTTCGCGAGATATTTGTAGGAGGGAGCAATATACTGCTTGACTCCTCGGTGAAGGTATGTTCTCGAAACTTCAACAAAAGCCCGTACCGAGCTACTGAGCGTTTCTCTTGCAGAGTCTTCCACTGGAGTTTATCTATCATCTCCGTAACGCTTTCGCGATTGCTAAATGATCTTGTAACGAATCGCGCTGCTCTCCGTTGGATCTTCTCTATCTCTTCTATCAGCCCCATATGGTACGGATCCAACACCGATGAGCAGTATTCAAGCAGTGGGCGAACAAGTGTACCGTAACTTCTGCCTTTCTTGATCGTAAGTCCTCCGAAGCTCTCTCAAATTCTGATTCTAACGCTGGATCCGATTTCTCTCCTTAATCGACCTCTGTTTCTTTTTCTATCACATCAGACAAATATTCCCCCTCATCGAGGCCTGCCCTTGCTTTTAAAGTCAACGATGATTGTTTTGACTTTTCTACATGCTGAATCAGTCCTTCCGACAATAATTTCTTTTTCGATTTCTTCACATTTTTCATACGCCCATTTCGTCTTCTACTTATTTCATTCCTCATTGACTTGTATTTCTGCATTCCTGAATTTCCCTGAACTTTTTATACTTACTTGTTTCATAGATCAATTGAAGTATGTCTTCCGTTATCCGTGGTTTGTTCGCAGTTACCTTCTTTGTGTCTCCTACAGTCACTCAAGTACGGAACCTTCCCAAAAAATAACGCCATCTTCGCTGGGAGCTCCTGACGATACCATTGTCTGTGATGATCACTTGCCGTGGAAGACAACATACCGTGTTCTACTATGAAGTCTTCGAGCCACTGACATATCTGGCAACCTGTTCCGTGCAGTGCAACAGAAAATGCAGCCTGTCTCTAGAAAGAGGTTTCAGCATGAAGACTAAAAGACTGGATCTTAAAATTGTGTGAGAAAGGCACGCCTTCGAGTACACGACTAATTTTAATGTCAACAAGAGATGTCGACGACGCCGTTAAAAACGGATTAGTTGCTCCGTTGAGGAAAGTAGATTTTTTTAAAATCTTAGTTTATTCGCAGCCATTTATATCTGACGCGCTGCCGAATGACCAAGAACATGTTCTCAATGTTCTAAGTTGTTCGTGTACCTAACATGAGGCTTCATGAATGCTTAGTATTTCATCGAAGTTACAGGTTCGTGTAAGAGCTTCGAAACAAATCTATTTAGGGTACAGAAATTCTTAAAACTGATAACTACCGTATTAAGAAGCCTGGAAAATAGGAAGATAGGAAGCGGTTTAGATTTGTTGAGTGCCACCACTTACTTTGTCCAGGAGAGAGTACATCAGAAAGACTTCTAGGGTGTCCATACTTGAGAAAGAGAACCACTGGTGGGAATGACGACAAATTTGAACCTTATGTTATTGATGGAGGGAGCACGTCATGAAGCAAAAAAAAAAAAATAGAATTTGACCAATAGATAATGCTGTAAGCATCAGAATATACATTCCAAGACGCGCAGCACACGTCTGCTCCTCAGTTCACGTCATAGATATTCAACACGACTGTCTCCTTGAAGGATCGCGCGCTGCTGAGAAAGCTCTTTCACAAGAACGGCCTTTCACCGGCAGCCTTGCAGAAATTACGGAAAATCAAGAGTATGAAAAAAGGCACTGGTCCGGGATGTGGACAATATGATAAAAATTCCAAAAGGCAGGTTATTTTGAACTGCGTTGTAGCAGGATGAAAATTCCAAAAGACAGGTTATTTTGAACTGCGTTGTAGCAGAGGGAGGAAAGCAGTCGATCCGACATCTGTCGAAGATGTGGTCACTGCATTGAAGGAGGGTTCGAGTGGTGGTGCCAAACATGCAGTGCATTGGGAATTGCCCGAACGCTGCAAATGTCTGATAGCACAGTGCACAAAGTCCTGCATTTCTATCCGTACAATATCACCAATGTTCCGGAATTGTTTCCTGCTGAACTGCCAGTTCGCTCTGGAATTTCTTGTTCGCACGGAAGTGGACAGTGAACGGCCATGGATTATTCTGTGGACAGACGAAGCCCATTTCCACCTCCAAGGACCTGTCAACGCGCATAATTTCACAATATGGGCAATGGAAAATCTGAAGTCATATAACAGGTACCACATTCTTCTGAAAAGGTGCCTGTGTGGTTGACGGCATTGTTTACCTCAGAGCCGTATTTTTCGAGTCCTGCGGGTCCTGTTACCTGTGTCGCCACCGGTAACGATATGAGAGTCTTTTGCGCAGCAACGTCATTACTGGAATCATCAGCCCTCATTTCCCTACAGACCGACCTTAATCTGTGTGACTTCTGGCTGTGAGTTTATCTGAAAGATGCCTTCAGTGCTCCATTACGAACTCAGCTGAACTGAAGTCTCCTATTGCGCAACGCTTTCTGAACGTGACAATCGACTCTTCGATCTGTTGTGGAACATGCTGTTTCTCGATTTCAGCTTGTGGCAACGGTGGCATCATATTGCAAATGTCTTGCGCCCGTCTACGAAGATTATAATCCGATGTCATTTTGCTCTTTATGCGGTTTCTGTCTCAGGGAACTTAAGTACTGATGTCATTGTTGTTTTGTATGGGGTTTTTGGCCTCAGTCGCAAAAGCCGCCAACCGCCGACGCCACACGGCAACACACCGCCGTCGCGCTGGTTGTCAGTTCAGCGCCTGCGACTAGACGACGTTGCGACTCCCGTCATTTCCAGGGAGATCTGCAGAAGGCTTTGGCGTACAACGGGAGTATAAATCAGTAAGGGAGGCCGCTCATACCACGAACCTTTTACTGCTCGCAAATGTCAGGGCAGCCTATCAGGAAGAAGTGTAGCTCGGCCGTGTCGGTACTTCGGGCAGTTACGACGCAGCCAGCCAAGGCAGGAAGCCTGCTCCGGATCCAGCACAGCCGACCGCTCGCCGCCGTCGCCTCCAGGGGACCTCTGAACCTGCTCGTTGGCGTTCTGTCATTCATTTGGCAAGATTGTACAAACTGTGAACTCGTACATACCGTAAAATAGATGTTAATCTGTTCCAGTGGCTCCACTAAAGAAGAGCGAGGACTTAAACATTTGACTGTGAACTAGTAGAGAACGAACTCTGTCTGTAAAATCCGCCCTTTCGTTGTTTCAAGTTCTTGCCTTTAGTTATGAACTTATTTCCCTCTTACGAAAGAGTTACGAAGTTGGTTACTTGTTTCTTTCGACGGTCAATAAAGACCATTTGGGTTAAATTCATTGTGTTCTTAAATATAGAAGATGAACAACATGCTCCTGTGTTTCTTGCAGAGCTGTTCAAAGTTCAAGATACTTCAGTCAGGGCAATTACAAACAGTTTTTCCTATCCTTGCCATGGTGGATAGCCTCATGTAACAGTACCACCACTGTTGACTGCCGAACTTGTGAAGTTATGCTTACTGAGCAGTTCGGATGACGTGATTCATCTGTCATTTGTATCTGATGCCATGTACGTTAAGACGCTTACAGAGCCACCTGTTAGTATTTATTTTTTCACGCGTCAGTAATATGCTGTTTACCTTTGACGTTATTCTGAGCAGTGGTTACAGTATAATGTATTATTTTCTTTTTCGTGGCACTCGGGTGAGAACATCAATAACGTTCAATTATGAAACTACTCGCATATTTTATTTTAGTATTTAAATCTCTTTGACCGCCACCATTTGTGTATGTACTTGTCCTGTAAATCGTCCATCCGAAAAGATCTGCGTCCGATTTTATTCCGGGTGGTTAAACGACGGTGACTGCCTGAACTAACAACTGTAAACAAAAAAATGGTTCAAATGACTTTGAGCACTATGGGACTCAACTGCTGAGGTCATTAGTCCCCTAGAACTTAGAACTAGTTAAACCTAACTAACCTAAGGACATCACAAACATCCACGCCCGAGGCAGGATTCGAACCTGCGACCGTAGCGGTCTTGCGGTTCCAGACTGCAGCGCCTTTAACCGCACGGTCACTTCGGCCGGCAAACTGTAAACAACCGACGTGCATTCGACCTGTGAATTGTCAGATTCTGGAGAAGAGAAAAGTGCGTGCAGAAAATCTCCCGAACAAAACAATGGCACGTGGACGCCTGCTGCGACGTGATTGAAATGCAAAACGCGGACAAATATTAGCTCTGGTGACGAGACCCGGTGCTATCAATACGAAGCTACCACAAATAGCAAAGAGCAGAAAACTACGTGGAAGATCAACACTTTGACGAGATAAGCGACATTCGGATGAATGTGACTCGTGAGTTGAACGACATCAAAAGAAAGGGTTCATCTGACATTCTGTGCGTTGTACACCCGCCCCCCCCCCCCCTCTCGTTCGAGTCCTCCCTGGGGCATGGGTGTGTGTGTTGCCATAGCGTAAGTTGGTTTAAGTTAGATTAAGTAGTAGTGTGTAGGCTTAGGGACCGATGACCTAAGTAGTTTGGTCCCATGAGACCATATCGCATATTTCCAAATTTCATAAAAACCACCATCTCAACTTTTCACAATTTTTCATTAACCCTGTTTGAATACTTTTTGGACTGACGGGATATAATGAAGAGATCAATACTACTCCATGCCTAGAATGTAAGATTCACCTGTGTTAGTATCTACCACTTCCAGTGTATCTCGTAGCCTACGTCAGCACTTTCTAGTCCTTATCCTAAGTTGTCTTCGCCCGCTGCGACTTCTACTGTTGTTTCTCTCACTAGTACAGTTTGGAGAATCATTAGTCGCCTGTCCTCATTGCCGCTTAAACTCTCGTAGCTGCAAGTACTTATTAAGCACTGCTCTACATATCCTGTTTGCATCATCATTGATGTCGGTTCATATAGTCTGCGCTATAAGTGACTGTGCTATGTCGATGTGTGAGCGTACTAGTCCTCTTTCCTATGACCAACAGTCACATGTAGAATCATAACGGGTGACAAAAGCCATGGGATACCTTCTAATATCGTGTCGGACCTTCTTTTTCCCGGTGTGCAGCAGCAACTGAAAGTGGCCTGGACTCAAAAAGTCGTAGGAAATCTCCTGCAGAAATATTGAGCCATTAAAATTCTTATGGGTGTCGTACCACGTCAGTGTATAAAATACTTTAATTATAAATTTAAAACCAAAGTTTTGAACCTATTACGACGGCCTTCATCAGGGCAAGACGGTTTTTGTGGAGGAAAAGCCTGGCATATTGGCATATTTTTGAAACTTTATTGGACCTAGACTCTAAGAGGCTGGTTGTGACGGAAGGGGGGGTGGGTGTAGGAAGGAAGCTATTGGTGGGCTAGCTGTGTTGTCAGTAACTGGCGACAGGATTCTGGTGGGCACGTTTTCTTCTTGGTGTGCGCGGGAAGTACACTGACTGTTCCACTGTAGCTGCTTGTTCAGTCTGTCGCGTCCGTGACTGGTGAGGCTTCTGCCACACGACCGTCAGCGGCGTGTTGGACTGGGACAGTTGGCAGCCACGACGCCCGAAGTTTGTAACAGGCACTCTATTGATGTTGTCAGGCCCTTCCTATTCCGTCATGAATAGCCTACTATGTTCTAGGGCTAGAAACTTTCAAAAATGTGACGTATTGATAGCGATCGTATGCAATAAACAGAACCATCTTTCAAAAAATGGCTCCGAGCACTATGGGACTTAAATTCTGAGATCATCAGTCCCCTAGAATTTAGAACTACTTAAACCTATCTATCCTAAGGACATCACACACATCGATGCCCGAGGCAGGATTCGAACCTGCGACCGTAGCGATCGCGCGCCTCCAGACTGTAGCGCCTAGAACCGCTCGGCCACTCCGGCCGGCAAAACCATCTTTCATCCACGAAAACACGTCTTGTCCGAGGAAGACCATTGTAATACGAGCGAAACGTTGTTTTTAACACCCAGAATGTTTTTAATCATCGTGACACCGACCATGAAAGCCTACGTAGCTATAACATTGAGCCACGCTGCCTCTGTAGGCGCCCATAATTGCGTAAGTGTTGCCGGTGCAAAATTGTGCACGAAACGAGCTCTCAATAGTTCCAAAAAACGTTTGGTAAGATTCATGCCAGGTGATCTGGGTGGCCAAATCATTCGCTCGAATGGTCCAGAATGTTCTTCAAAACAGTCGCGAACAATTTTAGCGATAATATACATTTCCAGTCAGTGATCGGTGCTGTTTGACTAGGACCCAGTCCATTCCATGTAAACACAGCCCACACCATTTTTCAGTCACCATCAGCTTGCACAGTTTTTTGTTAACAACTTGGATGTCTCGATACGTGGAGTCTGTGTCACATTCTAACCGGACCAACAGCTCATACCAACTGAAATCGTTACGCATCCCACCAGATCACGGTTTGTTAGTCGTCTAGGGTCCAACCGAACCCAGGAGAGGCGTTGCAGGCTATGTCGTGGTGTTAGCAAGGGCGGTCGCGCACGTCTTCTGCTGCCATAGCCCATTAACGCCAAATTTCGCCTCGCTGTTTTAAGGATAAGTTTGACATATGCCTCACATTGATTCTGCGGTTATTTCATGGAGTTGCTTGTTATCACTGAGAACTTTGCACAAACGCCGCTGCTCTCGATCGTTAATTGAAGGCCGTCGGCCCCTGCGTTGTCCGTGGTGAGACGTAAAGCCTGATATTTGGTTTTCTCGGCGCATCATTGACACAGCAAATCTAGGAATACTGAATTCCCTAACGACTCCTGAAATGAAGTAGCCCGTGCGTTTAGCTTCAACTACCGTCCCACGTTCATAGTCTGTTATCCCGTCATGCGTTCGTACTCACGTCGGAAACAGGAATCACTTGAGTACAAATGTGAGCTCCACCAATATACTGCCCTTCTAAACCTCGTATACGCGACAGTATCTCCATCTGTTTATGTGCATAACTCTAGCCCATGACTTTTGTCACTTCATAAATAGAAATATGTATTCTGGATCGAAGGGTTAGTTCTTGCACCTCCGAGCCAGCAACCAACAATATACCGGACGGAAGCAGTCACCAGTTCATAGCGACCAGCCTTTCCGCAGTTGGCTATCATCCGCCCGGCCACCAGATGGCATCTCAGGCACTGATAGAAAGCTCTGGCCTCACGGGCCTTCTCTCATCTGCAAGCAATGAGGATGAAAGTACTGCCTATGTATCCTGACACCCAGGGTGTGTTTAGGCCGGAAATCGAGCCACGACGAGAAGTTTTACTCTTGGGCCACCTGCCAAATACTGTAGCATTCCATCAGTCACTTTAGAGATGCCGAAACGACGACATCTATTTCAAAGTCAGTGATCAGCTAGATTACTTGTAAGAATTTGGGTCTTTGTTTCATTAGTGGTTCCCTGCAAGTAGATTGTGTCCAATCGTCCTGGAACTTTGATACTGGACTGATCTTCTGGGACTTGTACTGATTTCAAGTTCTCAATAGTCCGGAACTTCTGTTAGAGCAATGCTTTGTGTATATATTAGTAAGTGACATTTTCCTAAAGTCCTTCAGTCAATATTGATGTTTAGTGTTTATCCAAGAAGTGACGGTTTCGTTCAGACCTTCGGCCTCCACATAATTTTTTTTTGTTATTTCCAAACTCGAGAAGAGGCTTTCTTTTCATTACTCTCTATTCGTATTTAACAATAAGTTATTAATCCTTATATTGTTCTTAACGCACACGAGAGAAGACATTATCTCTTGATCACTGCACCTGTTCTACCAAATCTATGCGAAAATTTCTTCTCCGCCAAACTAGGTGGCCACAGCAGAAACGTCTTTATTTCCTTGGGTCATACTCTGGTCTGATGTGGCTCACCATGACCTTCTCTCCTGTACTAACCTCTTCATCTCAGATCACCACTTGCACATTACGTCTTCAATTATTTGTGGAATATGCTGCAATCTCCGTCTTCCCGTATTATTTTCGTGCACTACATCTCTCTCTAGTATTATGAGAGTTGAAAATTCCCGAAAAATTAGAACTATGTGTCGAGCGGATATTTTAACTCGGGACCTTTGCTTTCCACGGTCAAGTATTCCACAGCGACATTTTTATTTTACTTTATTTTTTTACAACTCACAAGTAGGAGAGGAATAAAAACACTTTTGAACTCAAATTAGGAAAAATCAACTTTTCTTGAGTTTGTAGCGGTATCAACCACCGTGCGCTCTTCACTAAGGAAATGAAACGTATTCTAGAATGAGTAAGGAAGAGAGAGAGAGACACATAAAATAATCTTCATTGGTGGGTGAGTGTAAAATCTGTCCTGTCCGGCGCTTCTGCCCCCGGACACGCTCATGGAGTTGGAGGAGATAACCGTTTCGTCATGTTCACTGAATGCCTCTTCATCGTATGCGACATCAGCTTCTCATATCCTGAACGTCACAGCTGCGCGAAGGAGCTTGTAGCACACTCCCCAGGAAATTAGAAAAATATTTTTGGTATTTCTGGTTGCACACAATCACGCCTACGTCATTCTGACAGGTGGTTCCAAATGTACAGCACATTCTTTGGGCCCACGCTAGGCAGATAATACACCGCTTGGGCTCGTAGTCATGTCACCGCGTTCGTGTTGCCTCGTGGGTTGTACGTTCCGTCCGGAAAGAAGAACAATCGTATGGTCAATGGCTTGTCCTTAGCAGAGAAGGAAGGCAGTCACCTACGTCAACAGTAGCTACAACTCCGCAGAGGGTCACATATAAGATATTGGGGTCGTAGTCTCTAACCTGACACACCCGGCAAAACGGGCAGTTTAGCGTATCCATGGTGTGGAGGTGGGTTCCGGTGACTTGTTGACCATTAAATACCAGGTACCACGTTTTCCGCGTTTCTGAATGATACGATGAATTGTTCACCATATCGCATACCAATGGGTTGTGGGGTGCCGTACTTCAACAAGGTTGGCGGTACACCTGCTCTGAATTATACTGTAGAGGTCTCGCCGGCCGTTCTGTGGGCCGGTAGATCAATCACAACGTAGCTATAATCAAGGAGAAAGTCTTTGATTCGAGAGGTTGGTGCCACTTCGTCTACCAAGAGTCCCGACAAATTTCCCTGTTGTCTACGTCACATTTTCAACATAGCGCTGAGATAAAACGCCACCGTGATGTCTTCAGTGTGTACGATCCCGAGGCCTTCTCTGTCAATGGACAGGGTCAGGACATCGTTCCGGATCTTGAAGAGTAAAATTGCACTGACGAAGTATCAAAATGCTGTCAGTATGCATCCAGTGATCGTTTCAGCATCGGAAGAATCTGTGTGCAGTGGGTTTACGTGACACTAAGTAGGTATTGATAGAAGCGACCCGTTGAATCCTCTCTAAGGTCCGCAATCCGTTGGCTCTGACACCAGTCCTGACGACCAGGAGCAACCTCTTGAAGTTGATCGCCGCCGAGCCGCGTACCGCGCCGCTTACGTCATTCGTCAACACGATCCGCAGACACTTCATACTGTCCCGCATCTTGAAGGATGCAACCCAGTCATCAGGTAGTCCAGTAACAAAATTCAAGGCTACCGATTTGACCACGTTCATGTGGCTACCGAAAGAGTCACCGTGTCTATTAATCCAGTCCATTGCCCTTTTGTGTCGTTGCCAGTACAAACCTCCAGTAACAGATCGTCGGTGTACTGAAATGTGCGTCCCCGTTGCGTTGGTGAAGGCTGCTGGGAAGTGCTTCAAGGGCCTATGAATATACGATTATGGATAAGGGACATCAGTGTCGGATTGATCTTGTAATAGCAAGGGCTCTACCAGTCGGCCATTAAACCAGTCACTTTAGAAGCGGTTCCGTGTAGTAACAGCATCACCCTGACGATGTAGGGCGGCGTGATGTCGTTATGGACGACCCTGTCGAAGGCTCTATCGAAGACTAAGGTTATCACATTTCCATGTAGTCGACATATTTAGACCAGTGTAATTGAATCGCAGTCTTCTCCGAGAGCTGTGTGGACAATACTGCCGCCGCCGAGGAATGTCGGGTCAAGTGACACCACGCGGTGCAGTATAAATGTAAGTCGAACTGCCATAAATCTGTTAAAAATCTTAAGATCACAGTTAAGCTGTGTTAGTGGGCCCTAGTCTGAGTCGTGTGCATCATTAAGGCTTACGTACTGAGCAGCCCAGCTGCAAAGGCAGGCAGAAGTGACGCTTCGGGGGACATAAAATCGCCGCCAATTTCAGTCCAGCAGGGAGCCTTCCAGTGCTGAAAGGTCCGATGAAACTCAAAGGTATTCAGTTCGGTCACGGTCAATTAGTGACTGCCCCCTTGCCTATAACTACTACCACATCGTCCTCGTTAGGTTCTTGACTGAGCGTCCGAAAGAGTGTGTAACACCTTGCAGAGCCGTCCTCTCGTGTTCTCCTTCGTTGTGTAATCGTGTATAATGGTCAACGAAGGCATCTGCTGTGTCATTTTGTGTCGTCATACTCGTGCCAACCCTGTGCAAAAGATATGTATTACGGCTCAGCGGCGCCGCTTATGTTCGTTAATGACATGGTGCATCAATGGTCGTTTGCTTGCAAATCGATCTAATGTCCTCACGCAGACTGCTGCTCCTTCCAGATAAGAATGTATAATAGCAATGGGAATTTAAGGAGATGGAACTTGGGTAAACTGACAGAAACAGAGGTTGTAGAGAGTTTCAGAGAGACCATTATTGAACGATTGACAAGAATTGGGGCAAGAAGTAAAATAAAAAAGGAATGGGTAGCTTTGAGAGGTGAAATAGTGAAGGCAGAAGAGGATCAAGTAGACAAAAAGACGACGGCTAGTAGAAATCCTTGGGTAACAGAAGATATATTGAATTTAATTGACGGAAGGCGTAAATACAAAAATTCAGTAAATGAAGCAGGCAAAAAGGGATACAAACGTCTCAAAAATAAGATCGACAGGAAGTGCAAAATAGCTAATCAGGGATGGCTAGAGGGCAAATGTAAGGATGTAGAGGCATATATCACTAGGGGTAAGATAGAAACTGCCCACAGGAAAATTAGAGAGACCTTTTGCGGAAGAGAACCACTTGTATGAATATCAAGAGGTCAGATGGAAACCCAGTTCTAAGCTAAGAAGGGAAAGCAGAAAGGTGGAAGGAGTATATAGAGGGTCTACACAAGGGCGATGTACTTAAGAACAATATTATGGAAATGGACGAGAATGTAGATGAAGATGAAATGGGAGATATGATACTGCGTGAAGAGTTTGACAGAGCACTGAAAGACCTAAGCCGAACAAGACCCTGGGAGTAGAAAAAATTCCATTAGAACTACTGATAGCCTTGGGAGAGCCAGTCCTGACAAAACTCTACCATCTGGTGAGCAAGATGTATGAGACAGGCGAAATCCCCTCAGACATCAACAAGAATATAATTATTCCAATCCCAAAGGAAGGAGGTGTTGACAGATGTGAAATTACCGAACTATCAGTTTAATAAGTCACAGCTGCAAAATACTAACACGGATTCTTTACAGACGGATGGAAAAGCTGGTAGAGGCCGACCTCTGGGAAGATCAGTCTGGATTCCGTAGAAATGTTGGAACACGTGAGGCAACACTGACCCTACGACTTATCTTACAATATAGATTAAGGAAAGGAAAACCTACGCTTCTAGCATTTGTGGAGAAAGCTTTTGACAATGTTGATTGGAATACTCTCTTTCAAATTCTGAAGGTGGTAGGGGTAAAATACAGGGAGCGAAAGGCTATTTAAAATTTGTACAGAAACCAGATGGCAGTTATAAGAGTCGAGGGACATGAAAGGGAAGCAGTGGTTTGGAAGGGAGTAAGACAGGGTTGTAACCTCTCCCCGATGTTATTCAATCTGTATATCGAGCAATCAGTAAAGGAAACCAAAGGAAATGACGGAGTATGAATTAAAATCCGTGGAGAAGAAATTTGAGGTTCGCCGATGACATTGTAATTCCGTCAGAGACAGCAAAGGACTTGGAAGAGCAGTTGAACGGAATGGACAGTGTCTTGAAAGGAGGACATAAGATGAACATCAACAAAAGCGAAACGAGGATAAAGAAATGTAGTCGAATTAACTCCAGTGACAATGAGGGAATTAGATTAGGAAATGAGACACTTAAAGTAGTAAATGAGTTTTGCTATTTGGGGAGCAAAATAACTAATGATGGTCGAAATGCAATGGCAAGGAAAGCGTTTTTGAAGGAAAGAAATTTGTTAGCATCGAGTATAGATTTAAGTGTCAGGAAGTCGATTCTGAAAGTATTTGTATGGAGTGTAGCCATGTATGGAAGTGAAACATGGAGGATAAATAGTTTGGACAAGAAGAGAATAGAAGCTTTCGAAATGTGGTGCTACAGAAGAATGGTGAAGATTAGATGGGTAGATCACATAACTAATGAGATAGTATTGAATAGAACTGGGGATAAGAGGAGTTTGTGGCACAACTTGACTAGAAGGCATCAAGGGATCACGAATTTAGTACTGGAGGGTAGAGTGGAGGGTAAAAATCGTAGAGGGAGACCAAGAGATGAATACACTAAGCAGATTCAGAAGGATGTAGGCAGCAGTAGATACTGGGCGATGAAGAAGCTTGCACAGGATAGAGTAGCATGGAGAGCTGCATCAAACCAGTCTCAGGACTGAAGACAACAACATCAACAATAGCAACGAGTTTCCCTTGGCTCGTTGTATTACCAATTGTCTTCCGGGAGAGGGGACCGCGATTGGTAGATTCTCGTAATATCGTGGAATAGATATTTAAAAGCTTGCCATCTCCGCTACGAATGTTTCCGCACCAACGCAACCGATGCACGCCGTATCGCCGACTCAGTACCAATGTAGTGTCATAGGGTATATTCGTCGATGTCCTCCACAAAATTGCCGAAGTTCTACAATAACTTGATGACACTCTGGAGCCTTAAGGTGGGCCTCATCTATTTTCCACAGGTCGGGGCTGCACCCCACATGCTGCCTTTGGAGGGCAGGTATATACCGTGCGGTTCTGACCCACGAATGTCAGTTTGGAAGCGGCTCGCGACATATAAGCGATCAATGCCGCTGGCGGAGTGGTTAGTTACCTATGAGTACCCGGTTAGGTCCCCTTGGACGTGTTCCCACGAATCTACCAAGTGCAGATCTCGCACTAATGTTCTCAATTCTGGGCACGGGCTGTAACGTGGAATCCGATCCTTCGGCGCCAACACACAACTAAAGTCGCCGCAGAGGATGTAATAAGCGTACCGTCCTAGAAAGAGAAGGGCTCTTTCTTCGGCAAAAAAGCGTGGTCGTTCTCTTCGTTTGTTCGCACCTGACGGCGCACACATGTTTATAAGCGGCACTCTAAGTACTGTTGCAGCCATTCGGCGCGCCGATGTCAGGTAGTTAACGTCCTCCACTACAATGCCTTGTTTAAGAAGTCTCACTGTGTCACTACCTATTTCTGAAGTTAGTGACATCAAGTTCTCGTAAACATAGAGGGATGAGAATTCGTCAACATATACTTACTGTAAAAAATCGATATTTAGATCTGTTGCATTTGGCATATCTTTGAGTAATCTCGTCTAGACCCGTGATCGTACGGTATTTGTATCAACGGATGCGATGTGGAACGCATGTTGATATCCTGTGTGTTGTTGGTCGTGCATGTTAGGCACAGATTGTCCTTATAGGCGCGGTCTCCGTCAGTGGTGTCAGTGAATCGGCATTCGTCATTATCAAGAGGGCTCTGTGGAGGTTGTCACCTCAACCGGTTACTGGCGGCTAGATTTCCTCACTGTCATCGACCCAGTTCTGTCAAGAATACTGTGGCCGGGACCTTCTCAGCCTCAGCTGTTATGACCATGTCTCCCTCTACTATCAGAGTCTTGGGACTTGCTGCGAATCTCCTTTAAGGTCTCGCTGGTGTAGAGAAAGCCATAACAATCGATGGTGTAACGCTGGTCATCGTCGGAGCCCTCAGCACTCTTGACTGTGGCGTCGTCCTCGACTGCTATTCTCCCGTACAATGGAAGCAGTCGCCCTATTGTGTGAAACGTCTGTTCTTTCGCCATTTTGGTGACCTCTGGTTGCCCTATCGTACGTCCACATCCATGTGTTGGGGACAAAAGCGGCCTTCGGTACCATCAGCTGGCCGATTGTCATATTCGTCTCTGTTCCTGCGAGGTCGGACTTCCATTGTAGTTGTTCAGCGGGGGACTCTTCGCCTAACATCTTGGACGCACTGTCATCCTCCTATGTCGACTCTGTCATGGTATCATCCGTTGTTTGGTACAGGGGAATGTAAAAGAGGGAATCCATCCGGAAGGCGGCAACAGACGTAAGAGATATGGATGCTGTCGTGGGTGCGGGTACAAATTCGCCGTCGGTCTTTAAATTATCCTTCTTTGGACGCGCTCTGAGCGCACGTGGCCCTCCTTCTCACAATCACAGCAAGTCTTGGGTTGCCATTCTAAATAATAATCGCTCTACAGCCACCAATAAGGAGGTAAAACGGGATATGCCGACTAAACTCGATATGAACTTGCTTAACCGGGTATGTCGTTAAAGTGCTCCATTTTTCGGCAGCGTGGCTGAGTACGCGTACTTATGGTTGTAAAGCGTTGACCACGACGTCTTCCACAAATTTGAAGGGAAATTCAAAAACTCTAACAGTGCAGACTTCGAGTCCCGAATGATCGTTTGACACCGTCCCCAAATCAGAAAGCTTGAATTTTAGCCCATTTTTATGTTCAAGTACTTTTTATCGCATACTATGTCGTTGATCAGTTTAACCATTAACTCACGATGTGGGGTCTCTGAGACCGACAGAGAGTTTTCGATCTCTCGAAGATCAACTTTATCTAAATGTTTCTATACGCCTCGTACCCTCCTTAAATCGCCGACCCTATAATGTTTTACCGTCGGTGGCATTGTCGCCTTCTTTGCTTCTATATACTTATATGGATAAGGTGTCTGTTCTTTCGGACATGTCCGAAAGAAAAGACACCACTGATGATCTGCAGCCGTCTAGAGCGAAATTAGAATTATATATTAATACCTTCAACTGCTCACGAGCGTTGATATATATCAACGGGGACAGGTGAAAATGTGCGCCCGACAGGGACTCGAACACGGGATCTCCTGCTTACATGGCAGACGCTCTATCCATTTCAGCCTCCGAGGGCACAGAGCATAGTGCGACTGCAGGGACTATCTCGCGCACGCCTCCCGCGAGACCCACGCTCTCACCTTATAAGTCCACACACTACATTCGTAGTGTCCCTAACCAACACGCTCATTACTCGTGGAAGACATTCTTACCAAGTCCCGTAAGAGTTCGGGTAATATGTGTACAGCCGCACAGAAGAAGGTCATGGCCGGTATTGCCAGAACTATATACTTACATAGATATGGTGTCTGTTCTTTCGGACATGTCCGAAGGTATTAATATACTGTATAATTCTAATTTCGCTCTTTGATTCTTGTTGACACATGTTACTGACGTGTGTTATGGTCTCCTAGAACGCGCCTCGTGAACTACTTACCAGTTTTCTTAAGCACAGTGCAGCATGTGTTTGCAGGAACGTCAGCTTTAACGATACTAAGTTTGATGAAACTGGCTGTCGGTGCATAGAGGAAGATGTCATGAATCGAGAAATAGATGAGAAAGTCGAAGATTTTTTCCAACTTTTTTTTCAATTTTTGAATGATCCTCTGTTTCTCTAGCAGAATTATCATCACTAACATCGTAGATCCTTGCACTGAGAGTCGCTTTCGTAGACTTTCTTTTTTAAATATTGAGGGCAACTTTTTTGTGAAATTATAAACCCTGGAATTATTTTTATGTGAATATTTACTTGCTACAGAGATACTGTAATTTTTCAGGGTGTAAATTTCAGTTATGTATCAGGTCATTTACATTTGCTATTCAGCAATAGCACAAAAGTATGTCATTATTTATGGTAAGAGGTGAAATATTTTGGGTTCTGTTTAGTGTAATGAAATCAACAATTAGTATTTGAACAACAAATAACTGTAAAAATAAATTCGACATAACGTACATTAACATTTTCAAATGGTATTCGAGTTAAACCTCGGTTTAAACATAGGGCGTTCTAGAGACCACACCTCATGAGCTAAACGTTAAGATGAACCACACTACTAATTATAGATGTGGCTGCCTATCAGGTCCTGTGGATCTATTTCTATCTGTCCCTGCATGTATCTTTCGATTTCGAAAGTTTTGGGTCATGTGAATCTAGTAAGCGAAGCTGGTCTTGATGGTTGAGTGAAACACATTGTGTCTATAGCGTAGTTACTCGCAAGAAACTCAAGAGCTAAATAACCTCGCTCCTGTGGCGATTCATGGCGTATATGTAAAAGCCACCTATGCCACTCTGCCGCTGGAGGCAGACTGCAGAGCACCACAAGCATGACTCACGATCCGACCCCACATCTGTACTTCCGCCAGCACCTCACCTAAAAACTACACAAAGTTCTCCTGTGAGACTTGCAGCAGTAGAAATCCGGTAAGAATGGATATTGTGGAGACATTGCTTAGCCACAGCCTGGTGAGGGGGGGAGGGGGGGATGGTCCTAAGTTCGAGGCTAGCTCTGGCACACAGTTTTAATCTGCCAGAAAGTTTCATATCAACGCACATTCTACTGCACAGCGAAAATTTCTTTGTGAACTCATGAAAGTTATTCCCTGATGTCTTAATACAGGTCCTATCAATTTCTCCCTTCATCTTTTCCATAAATTTCTTTCCTCCGGGACTATATGGAGAACCTCCTTGTATTTACCAGTCCACCTAATTTTTAACATCCTGCTATAGTACTAAATGCCAAATGCTCCGATTCTGTGATTTCCGGTTTACCTAGAGTCCATGACTGTGTAAGGGAACCTATTAAAGGCTTTATTATAACGAAGTATGCGATACCCTCCTAATTCAACCAGTTTAACGAGCAATTATGATAATAGAAAAGTAATTGTGTATGTTAGCAATGACTGCATAACATGTCTACATAAACAGTCAACCCATTGAAATATAATTAATAACTGACCCACACAAAAGTTAACATCACTTGAACACTGATACAGCAAATATCATCATGTAAAAACACTATATTCAACCGAAATAATTAATATGAAATATGAATAATATTGGTCAACTTACGTTTTTTGGATCTCATTAAACAAAAATTACTCAGTGAAACATATTTATTCACTAGGACTGTTTTCACTCACTATTCACGTAAACCCATCTATTTTATACGAGAACCACTGTAACTTTTAATAATTCACATTATTTAATTATGTATGCAAATGAGAGAAGTCAATAGATGTATTTTTGAAATAAGGCCTTTTTGCAACAAAAAATTGTTCTGATAAGTTGACAAATCTGTCTGTATTTTAATGATCTGTTAATAACTTTTTTGCACAAATTACGATTACAGATGGATGCCTGACTTATAAATCACATCTCTTCTTAGTAGTTCTTTGACAAGGTTATAAATACAAGCAGCAAGAAGCCACGTCAGCTCAGTCTTGATAGAACTTTTGTAAAGTGTGTATGTTATTGTCTTATGTGGAAAAACCATGCAAAGATGTTGTAAAAGAAGTGTTACTCTGTACTGTGACAACGTCTTTGGGTGGTCAGCGGAGTTAAGATGGCTACCATGCCAATAAATAGTTGAAGTTCACTTGTGCTGTCGTTCATTATTTATCAACAAGCACATCAACAACACGGGACCTCATCTTTTTACCCCTAGACGAATACAGACAGAGCCAACATTAACGTCAAGATACAGCAGTGAACCAGCCAGCACCATCAGCAACTACTACAATACAATTTAATGGCGCCAACCCAATTCTCTACATGAAGTGCTAAAAAGCTTCGTATATTGGAGTGATACAGTGCGAATATAGGAATATCAACGATTGGGCGACCCTTATAACTGACACAGGAAATCCTACCACCTTCTCGTTTCTAGTTCGTTTTCAGTCTTTTATTTTTCTTAACTAAGCTTAAAAACCTAAATCTCTCGTTCAGACATAATGACAACATGTGCTACGTGATAGTTTCGGACTAGCGTTTGGGAAAACGGGGGTTCAAACCGGCGTCCGGCCATCCTGATTTAGGTTTTCCATGAGTTCCCTAAATTTCTTCAGGTAAATTCCGGGATAGTTCCTCTGAAAGGGCACGCCGACTTCCTTCCCCATTCTTCCCTAACCCGATGGGACTGATAACCTCGCCCACCACCAGTCAACTAACAAGTAACTAATAGGTTCCGAAACGCCGCACTAAAAACGTACGTCGGTTTCTCTTGAGGACAGAAAGACGGGATCAAGTATTTTGGTTACCTTTTGCGCTAAGGACCATTTGTATACCAATATAATGATCATCTTACTGTAACTATCCTACATTACAGGATCACTTTTGAATATTATGCACTACATCCAGTTTAGACAAATGGATCACATAGTTTGGTGCTTTTTGCATTAGATATTATCTACGGTGCGCCTTAACGGATTATGGAGGAACTAGTTTGCTCATGGATGACTCCTGAGAAAATTCAAAACACATGGCTTTTGGGTACCAAAAGCAAGACGGATGCCCACAGCTAAAGGCTGTTATTTCTGCTATATATTCCTAAATGTCCAGATCTCTAACAGCGTTGAAAAATTTCTGGATGTCTTTATCGGTTTCCGAGACACAGATATTTAAAATTATATTACTTTTACGCGTAAAATACGTACTTAAAATTCGGTGTGAAGCGAAAACCTACGGTGAAATATGCTATAAAGTGTCTCCATTACCATCAGAGGAGTTCTGGGAACACGATATTGCTGTAGTACTGAAGCACATGTGAACCTAAAATCCGGTCTGAATTTATAATTGTATAGTTTACTTATTTCAATTTCACATGCGTAAACTATCAAAATTTTACTGTCACGTAAAGTTTTAAAAAAATGGTTCAAATGGCTCTAAGCGCTATGAGACTTAACATCTGAGGTCATCAGTCCCCTAGACTTAGAATTACTTAAACCTAACTAACCTAAGGACACCACACACATCCATGCCCGAGGCAGGATTCGAACCTGTGACCGTAGCAGCAGCGCAGTTTCAGACTGAAGTGCCTAGAACCGCTCGGTCACACCGGCCGGCTCGCAAAGTTCCCTCTGGCATGCCCAGCAGTAGCAGGGAAAACAAGGGACTCAGCGGGAAAATGTGCTACTTTTTACTAACTTATTTTGAATAAAATGTGGGTACCAATTGCTTCTTTCTACTTTCCTTAGCACCTTTAGAAATTTTCCCCAAAATTTTGGTGTACAAATATATACATGGTTTTTTGTGTTGAGAGAGAACGAGATAGTTGCAGTGGGAAGAGGTGTAAAAATAATAAACTTTGGGAGACAGTTCCAGAATGAGATTTTAACTCTGCAGTGGAGTGTGCGCCGATATGGAACTTCCTGGTAGAGTAAAACTGTGTGCAGGACCGAGACTCGAATTCGGGACCTTTGCCTTTCGAAGATCCCAACTTCGAGTCTCACTCCGGCACACAGTATTAATCTGCCAGGAAGTTTAATTGTAGACTGTGATTGTGGTATAGAAAGAGCGAAGGAGACAATGGCAGTATGAAAGAACGAGAGGAACATTAGTGGCAGTGGAACGTACTTGGCAGTCACAGAAGAGTTATATGGAAAGGGTGGAGGAGACAGTGTCAGTGGGAGAGGAATAAAGAGCAGGAGAAAGTGGATGTGGATGATAACCAGTGATACTGAGCGACAGAATACTTGACAGTAAGGATGGGGAAGGGAGAGATAGTAGCAGTGAGAAGACGCAGCCACAGTAGGGCAGAACGAAGGGTACTTTGGCTGAGAGACAGGCAACAGTGACAAAGAGACCCAAAGAGATAATGAGTTGGGCTGAACAAGTGAAGATAGACAGTTGGGAGTGGATTGGTACGATTGACTTACAGCGATGGACTAGTGAATGAGAGCAATTTACAGTTATATTATAAAATAAATTATAGTTAGCTTGTGGAGTAAGGGGGCAACGGCCTTGTCGCAGGCATTATACCGGTTCCCGTGAGATCACCGAAGTTAAGCGCTGTCGGGCGTGGTCGGCACTTCGATGGGCGACCATACAGGCCGCCATGCGCTGTTGCCATTTTTCGGGGTGCACTCAGCCTCGTGATGCCAACTGAGGAGCTACTCGACCGAATAGTAGCAGCTTCGGTCAAGAATACCATCATAACGGCCGGGAGAGCAGTGTGCTGACCCCACGCCCCTCCTATCCGTACCCTCCTCTGAGGATAACACGGCGGTTGGATGGTCCCGGTAGACCACTCGTGACCTGAAGACGTTTTTTTGTGGAGTAAGGGTTGAGTTGCAAATTAAAAAGAGCGCTGCGAAATTTTTAGGAACATTTTCAAAGGTGCTTAGGAAGGAAGAATGAGTCAGCTGGTACCGGACTTTTCAGTCATGTGTCAGTTAATAAAGAGTAGAATATTCGCCTTTCTTGTGCTCCCGTATGAGCATTCATCCCCTGGTGATAGGTACACGTGAGCCGCTATGTAATGAGGATGGCGTACTATATGTAGTACACTGCAGGGACGCAGGCGCTCCCGTACTGGGAAGCAGTGGAATCTCGGCGGGCATTACGCTAGTGGCAGCGGTGTGACGCAGATCCCCGGCGCCGTCCCCGCGTGACAGCCGGGCTGGGGCGCGGATGCGACGCGGCAGGCTAGACCAGACCGGACCGGACCACCGCCGGCGGCGCTGGTGCTGGCAGTGAATGGCCGGGATTAGAGGGAGACGCCCCGCGCCCGCGCCCCGCGCGCCGCTCGGTGGACCAATCTGCGCGCCAGTAGCCTCGGGCTGCGCGGGGATTACCACCAGCCTCGCCGCCGTCCGCCGCGCTGCGCTGCGTAGCCGCGCTCACTGGCGCCAGTGCCCGTGCCAGTACCAGCAACGTGCTGTCCGCCACAGCCGACAGCGGGCGACCGGTCTCCAGAGCCCCACCTGCCTGCTGCTGCTCGTGTAGTTGCGCCAGTAACTGTTGAGGAGCTGCATCACAAGTACAGCGAAGCTTTCTGCACTCCTGGGTCTCTCCAAAAGACATGCACAACATTTTTTTTTTTTTTTCAAACAGTTCAACTTACGTTCTACATCTTTTCTATTCACGTTGTCACAGAAACAGTCTTCTCACTTATATGCAAATTTAATTTAACCTTTTTCCGAAGGATGGCACTAAGTTCATAACATCCCAGGCACATGTGACGTCATTTTGACATCACATGATGCTTACAAAACGGCACAAACGGTGTGTCTACCGACTTCCATGATAACTTGGAAGATGCCATATTGGATTTGGTTATCCTTATTGGTGGCTCACATTTCGTGCGTGTTATGTTATAATTTACAGAAGGTTCAGGATGGAGAAAGAAAAGGAAAGGGATGGGAACGAACAGACTGTATCAGCTGCATCGCAAATTTGTGCGGAATCAACAGCGCCAAGCGAAAACGTGTGCTGCACCGGGACTCGTGATACACACTGTGTCCGGGTGACACAGTGGTTAACGCATGTCCCTAGTGAGTAGGAAATGTCGAGTTCGGCCCCATCTGGTACACGTTTCCATTCCTCGCCACTGATTCTACTCGAAGTCCCAATGCAGCTGATGTCAGTTCCTTTCCTTTCCTGTCGGAAAGAACAGAAACCACACATTCATGTAATTACAACGAATGTTCCATGAATATATCCTGTTTCAAAAACCAGTACATTAAGCAACCCTCGCCGGCTGGTGTGGCCGAGCGGTTCTAGGCGCTACAGTCTGTAACCGTGCGACCGCTACGGTCGCAGGTTCGAATCCTGCCTCTTGTATGGGTGTGTGTGATGTCCTTAGGTTAGTTAGGTTTAAGTAGTTCTAAGTTCCAGGGGACTGATGACCTCAGAAGTTAAGTCCCATAGTGCTCAGAGCCATTTGGTCCATAAGCAACCCTCGGAAAAGTGTCACTGTTGGTGCAATTTTATTGTAATATAATAACGAAAAATTCATATTAATTGTTACAGAATTCTCGTACTTGGTTGATTTCGTGTTACAGCTTCGATGTTATGAAGTTATACTGGCTAATGGTTCAAATGGCTCTGAGCACTATGCGACTTAACTTCTGAGGTCATCAGTCACCTAGAACATAGAACTAATTAAACCTAATTAACCTAAGGACATCACACACACCCATGCCCGAGGTAGGATTCAAACCTGCGACCGTAGCGGTCACGCGGTTCCAGACTGAAGCGCCTTTAACCGCACGGCCACACCGGCCGGCGAAGTTATACTGTTTCGAGGGAACGGTACATTAAAGATACATCAGTATCACGTCGGTTTTGGTACAATTTGTTACAATTAAATGTAAGGTATTATCACATCGGTGGATAAGACCTTCAGGAAGTCTAATAAGACGTGGCCATATGTTTCTGAAGTTACTGTGACGTAATGGATAGAGGCAGTGAATTGCTTAGTGTAAAGCAGCTGGTTATAGTTCTGCTTTCCCCAAAACAATTTATTTCAACTTTTATATTTATGAAAGATTGTTATTAGAACAATACATGTGTCTTCTGTAATAATCGATGCATTGTATATAAGAATGATTTCTCTCAGAAGTAAGTTGCCAGTATTAGTAATTTATGAACTAGGAATGAAACGCCTGACTGAGAGTAAAAGTCCAAAACATGTTGATCAACCGGTAAAACAAACTACCGCTACATCTACATCTACATCCTTATCCATACTCTGCAGGCCACCTGACGGTGTGTGGCGGAGGGTACTTTGAGTACCTCTATCGGTTCTCCCTTCTATTCCAGTCTCGTATTGTTCGTGGAAAGAAAGATTGTCGGTATGCCTCTGTGTGGGCTCTAATCTCTCTGATTTTATCCTCATGGTCTCTTCGGGAGATATACGTAGGAGGGAGCAATATACTGCTTGATTCCTCGGTGAAGGCATGTTCTCAAAACCTCAACAAAAGCCCTTACCGATCTACTGAGCGTCTCTCTTGCAGAGTCTACCACTGCAGTTTATCTATCATCTCTGTAATGCTTTCGCGATTACTAAATGATCTTGTAACGAAGCGCGCTGCTCTCCGTTGCATCTTCTCTATCTCTTCTATCAACCCTATCTGGTACGGATTCCACACCGGTGAGCAGTATTCAGGCAGTGGGCGAACAAGTGTACTGTAATCTACTTCCTTTGTTTTCGGATTGCATTTCCTTAGGATTCTTCCAATGAATCTCAGTCTGGCATCTGCTTTACCGACGATTAATTTTATATGATCATTCCATTTTAAATCACTCCTAATGCGTACTCCCAGATAATTTATGGAATTAACTGCTTCCAGTTGCTGACCTGCTGTATTGTAGCTAAATGATACAGGATCTTTCTTTCTATGTATTCGCGGCACACAACACTTGTCTACATTGAGATTCAATTGCCACTCGTAATAAATAGCACAGAAAAGACTCGAATATTCCTGCTGCTGTTTTTTCTTATTGTTTCAGTAACTTTCAAGTGCAAAGAAAGTAGTTCATTTTCATCACACTGCTTTCTAATTATTTCCACAAATTGAAATCTGCTTGACACAATCAACACTTAATTTTCCCTGGATTAGCAAGAAAATGGATCAAATGGCTCTGAGCACTATGAGACTTAACATCTGAGGTCATCAGTCCCCTGGAACTTATAACTGCTTAAACCTAACTAACCTACGGACATCACACACATCCATGCTCGAGGCAGGACTCGAACCTGTGACCCTAGCGGTCACGCGGTTCCAGACTGAAGCGTCTAGAACCGCTCGGTCACTACAGTCTGCTGGATTAGCATATCGTCAAATACTTCCCGGAATACATATGTAGACAATGAGTATGAAGTAGGAAGGGTCTCACTTTCAAAGAAAAAAAGGCAGCAATAATTTCCAAAATTGCAATGAAAGTACCAACAGAAACTATAATCAGCTGCTGGAATGGCTACTCATTGTTTGTAATTATAGACCAACTTCTGAAAAACAACTTCAACAATTTCAACCTTTACGAAACATTTTCTCTCTGACAACACCCACAAAATGATGAAAGAAGTGTGTCGCTTACTACGTTTTCGCTGTTCATGCAGTAAAACTACCACATGAAGCATGACGTTTTAGTTTTTTACTAAGTGTATTCATGAAACATTTTCATACAGTATTCACTCATACCGGTGACCGAAAGACACCTAGTTCAAGAGATACGACGTCATAAACGCTGTATGCATGAAAAGCTACCGCATCATGCAAAATGATTAAATTTATTACTCTGTCGCTCCTAAATCTACTCGCAACACATTTCTCAGACAATATCCACATATACTGCTGAATGACCTACAAGAAGCGACACACAGTTCACGAGATATAACGTCAAATACTGGCATACGTGAAAGAATGCCACACCATGAAGGACGTTTTAATTTTTTACTCCTTTAGTACTAAGCACATTAATAATACATTTCGCAAACAGTGACCACATATGCCACTGGATGTACCTGTAAAATTATATCCTTGTACAGCACATAGTTCAAGATATAAAACGTCATAAATGTTAAGCTGCGTGAAAATGAAACTGCAGAGGAAATTTTCTAGACACACAAGTGGAATATTTGAACAAATATGCGTTAAATACATTACATATCTGTGCACTATGTTTGACATGTACGTAAGCGAGCAAAACCACGTGTAGAACGCTCATCCTAAACTTCTGGAATGATGTCAGTCAAGTCTGATACATGTATTAGTTACAATGTAAAACGAAATACTGCAGAGGTAAGAAAAACCAGGTTCAGGATTGATAACGTGTAGAGAGAGTAGGGAAGACATGGAGATGGATGGATAGTGGAGAGGGGAGGGGTTGGAGGAGATATGCACAGACAGGAGGAGGAGGAGGAGGAGGAGGAGGTGATGGTCAGAGATAGGTGTGTGGGAAATGCACAGAGAGAGGGGAGAAGGACAAAAAGAAGACAAAATGGACAGAGAGAGGGCAGAGGAGATGAACAAGCAAAGGGGGAGAAGAAGATGAACAGAGAGAGCGGGAGGACGAGTTGGACAAAGGGTAGGGTGAGGAGGAGTTGGACAGAGGGGGAGGAGGAAATGGACAGAGAAAGGGGAAGAGATGGACACGCAGAGAGGGCAGGAGGAGATGGAGACAGAAAGGAAAAGGGAGAAGATGTATAAGGAAAGGGATAGGAGGATATGGACATAGTGGGGAGGAGGAGAAGATCAAATTAGTGGTTGGAGGAGCAGAGTGACAGGGAGTGGTGGAGGAGGATATGGACACAGAAAGGAAAGGGGAGAAGATGGGTAACGAAAGGGAGAGAAGGAGATAGAGAGAGGGGGTGGCCGCCAGAGAGAGAAAGAGAGAGATGGTCAGAGGCGATAGACAGGGACAAGGCAAATGTATAAAGAGAGGAGGATAAGGAGAGGAGGGATGGGTGAGAGAAAGGGTAGATAAGGTGGATAGAGAGAGGGTGAAGGAGAAGGACGGAGAAAGAGGGGGGAAGAATATTAACAGAGAGAGGTGCAAGAAGGAGACGGACAGAGGCAGGATGAGATGGAATAATAAAAACTTGGAATAAATAAATATCTGGACGCCAAATTTCTCTACTACTCAAATCATAAATTTGATAACCCAACATTACACGTGAGACTCATTCAGTTTATTCATTGGAAATGACAACAAAATATCGAATGAATGTAGCAGCCTGATTCTGACCTTTTCCTGGAAGTAAATTGCCCGTTGCATAATTGCCAAACGTACTCTACAATGTTGCCAATTCTCAGTTAGTCAGGTGACTGGAAGGACACATTTGACACACTGCTGCGTTCCTTAAACTGACTCTTGAAGGACGCGCTTTTAAAGTTGCGATGGCTCTGGCTGACACCACGTTAGCTGAATTACCCAAAGTATAGCCCAAGAGGTTTTTCCGCATTTCTGTAACTACCATTTGGGTGGTCCTTCTCTCCAGTAACAGTTGTAACTATTTTTATTTGTCTTTCTTCATTAAAAAGGTCATAAACCGGAAGCAATTTGCTTGTTTGGCATCAACACACTCTATTAATATTATGAGTAAGGACTATTCATTTGAATATTACACGGTAAAAGATAATTTTTCTTAACAATGTTTCCATTGGCGCCACCTCTAATACATAATAACGCAAATGAAGAAAATAGCACTGATTACAAAAGGCGAACATCAACAAAGGAATTATTTAAGCTACGTATAAGAGATTAAAAACAGAAAAGCACACTGTGGGAGGATATCTTGAGCAAGAACCGCAAAATAATAAAACAGCCGTTAGGAAAATTAAATACGCGAACAGTGTAAGTTCGAATCCAGCTATTGATAACATGGAAGGAGAAGCAGGTGTAAAGAGAATTGGAAACAAACAACACAAGACGGTGACAGTAATGTCTCGAGTAAGTCATCCTTAAGCAAAATTGTCATTCAGTCCACAAGAACAAAAGGAAAGAAAAGTACTATCTACTCACAACGACTGCAGTACAGGGTGTTCGGAAATTCCCGTTAAATACTTCTAGAACTTGTAGAGGGGAATGAGTACACAATATTTTGAACAGGTTGCCATGTCGGAAAACATATCGTTTCCGTGCTATAGCCGTTTGAAAACATATTTGCTACGTATGTACGTAACAGTGTAATCATGGTGGTGGTGGTGGTTACGTCAGATTGGCTAACGACGTTTGACGTCCATCCTTTACCTCTGACGTTGTTCTAGCCTCATTCACGTGTCTGTGAGTGATAGAGAAACATGACTGAGCACACGTTTGCAGAAAACACCGGCATCATCCTTCTGAAAGGCGAAACTCACAACAATGGAAGAGCTGCTCGTTGTCTTTATCGAGATCGTTATGTACAACGTCCGACTCCATCGCAGTCCCTTTTCGCCACAATTACGAAACGGCTTCACCGTCACCAGGCGTAACTGTGGTGCTCCCAGGAGAGGCCGCGCACCAGAACTGGAAGACTCCGTATTGCGTCACGATGGAGACAACCCGTCGAAGAGTACGCGAGCAATTTCTGCTGTTAATGAGTGGAATTGTAAAACAAGTGATGTACAGGGTCATGCCTAGTCAGATACTTGTAAAAGTGGTTGCGTTTCCAACACGTTTTCAAACGGTTGTAGCACGGAAATTGTACGTTTCCGGGAAAGGGGTTACAATTCAAAGTATTACCTACTGATTGCCCTCTACAACTCCTGTAAGCCTTTGGGAATTTCCGAATAAACAATATGACTGCAGGTGATGCTTTATCAGTAAAAGCGAAAATCGCCAGATGAATGAGCTTGTCAGTTTTCAGGCAGCTTAATACTGTGAGGAAGCAAATTAAAAAGAAGTAGTCGACCTAGGTAACCATAGAATTGGAATTTCTAAACATCATCTCGCACGTGGCGCATTTCACTCGTAGTTTTTTTCTGGTTGTTTCACCACCAACAATGTCTCTTAGATGTCAAGACATTCATATGAGCTTCAAGAAATACACTCATGCTCATAAATTAAGGATAATGCTGATACATGGTTTGCGGTCTTTAGGTTTGAATCACCTAGGGGTATGACCGTGCGGTGCATTTCACCTGCTGTTGTCGCGCGACGGGGCTGGCAGCAGTCCACATACCCAGAGATGTGTTGGTGCATGTCAGAGTACGGTGCAGCGAGTAAGTGTGCAGACGTTTTCAGACGTGTTAATGGTTCTGTATATTGAAAATGGCTCAAAGAACACATATTGATGTTATGAGGGGTAGAATACTAGGGCAACTGGAGGCTGGTCAAACACAGCAGGTCGTAGCACGGGCCCTCCGTGTGCCACAAAGTGTGATCTCAAGATTATGGCAACGATTCCAGCAGACAGGAAACGTGTCCAGGCGCTACAGTACGGTACGTCCACAGTGTACAACACCGCAAGAAGACCGATATCTCACCATCAGTGACCGCAGACGGCCGCAGAGTACTGCAGGTAGCCTTGCTCGGGACTTTACCTCAGCCACTGGAACAGTTGTCTCCAGACACACGGTCTTACAGACGACTGAACAGACATGGTTTATTCGCCTGGAGACCTGCAAGGTGCATTACACTGAACCCTGGTCACAGGAGAGCCCGTAAGGCCTGGTGTCAAGAGCACAGTACATGGTCATTAGAACAGTGGTCTCAGGTTACGTTCACGGACGAGTCCAGGTATCATCTGAACAGTGATTCTCGCCGGGTTTTCATCTGGCGTGAACCAGGAACCAGATATCAACCCCTTAATGTCCTTTAAAGAGACCTGTATGGAGGTCGTGGTTTGATGGTGTGGGGTGGGATTATGATTCGTTCTTGTCAGAGGTACTGTGTCAGGCGTATAGGGACCTCATTTTGCACCAGTATGTACGCCTTTTCAGGGGTGCAGTGGGTCCCACCTTCCTCCAGATGGATGATAGCGCACGGCCCCACCGAGCTGTCATCGTGGAGGAGTACCTTGAAACAGAAGATGTCAGGCGAATGGGTGGTCTGCCTGTTCTCCAGACCTAAACCCCATCGAGCACGTATGGGATGCTCTCGGTCGACGTATCGCTGCACGTCTTCAAACTCCTACGACACTTCAGGAGCTCCGACACAACCCCAGCAGCTGCTCGGCCACCTGATCCAGAGTATTCCAACCCGTTGTGCGGCCTGTGTACATGTGCATGGTGATCATATCCCATATTGATGTCGGAGTACATGAGCAGGAAGCAGTGGCGTTTTGTAGCACATGGGTTTCGGGACGATTTTCTCAACTTATCACCAATACCGTGGATTTACATATCCGTGTCGTGCGTGTTCCCTATGTGCCTATGCTATTAGCGCCAGTTTTGTGAAGTGCCACATTGTGTGGCACCACATTCTGCATTTACCCTTAATTTATGAGCATGAGTGTAGAACGGACTGCTAATACGTTAAACGCTACATTATTTGCGATCGAATATTGCTGAGCGGAGAATTGTAACTCGAGGTTGCTGTGAGGAGTGGCTGCGACCCACTACAATATGCATTACAAAGCCGGTGCAATGCAGCCCGTTAACTAACTACTCGACGCAATTACGCCACTGTATGATAAATTTATCGGTGAACCCGCTTTCTATTGCTTCGATTTGGCACTAACGAAGTAGTTTAGATAAGGCTCACCAGTCTCGCCTTGACACACAAAACGAGGATAAACAAATCTTCGGTTATAGTGATTTCCCTAAACTGCTCCAGGCCTAATTCCTTCCCAATAGTGTTATCCTGATCGGTGTATTCCAGCAGCACTGACAGCTGGAAAGCGCGGGATGTCAGCCTTGCAATAATTCAACAAGGCAGTAGCAACGTCAGGTGCTACAATAGCTTGCTATGACACTGAACTCATCGGTGGTGCACAGACTAGTACAGCAAGTGGCAAGGCAGTTTCCTCTCGGACAGTGGCAGTAATATTTCTAGTGACTGCTAGTGGCATAGATGCACGTCGAGCACGCTTCTGCCGACCAAAGTACTCGTGAATTTTGTAATTATGTTTTTCTTAGCCTCACAGCCATAACAGGACTACAGGGCTATGTTGGATGAGGACGTCACATTGACTGCTAGTAGAAGCTACCGGTTCGATGCCACAGCGGAGCAATAAATCCCTTTCAGGAATTAGTGCCACGGCTCAGTGGGTCACACTAGGTCATCTTGTAACCTCCCCACAAAAATTTTTATAGACAGAATTATATAGAAATGCTAATGGACATTGCGCTAAGTGTAACCTCTCCACTGAAATTTTAAAGACAGAAATAATAAATGAATAGGAGCCAAGAATAACCTCCCTGCAATGAAATGTACTGACAAAGGCAACAAAAATGTGAAATTCGCAATCTGACTCTGGTGTAAGCTCCCACAAAAATAATGAAAAACAATTCAGTGCTAATGAAATTCAATTAAACCGAAATATCGGTCTTTGGCCCTGTGTAAAACAATCAGAATTAAAGTCTTACCTCATTGTAACTGGTAGTCAAATTTTGTGCTCTTATTCGTGCGCACGGCTTGGAGGAACTGCATTGCAAATAATAATATTCCTTTTTTCTGTGATTTTACTGAAATTTTTCTTCAAAAGAAGTGGAATGAAATGGGAAGAGCAACGAAATCTTTAGTTCAATAAAAAATTAAATTTTTGAAAAAATGCTTTTGAAATCAAAATTATTATGGGGGGACTTGTTGGAGTTTAATTACAATAAATAAATTTTACATTATCTAATGATTATATTAATTAACAGTATACCTCATTCAGCATCTTGACCAGTGTTGCCGACCGCCTACATCACACAACCGCACTGGGTTGCTACTACTGACCGACCGTTCTGCATGACGACTACTACTGCACTGCACTGCACGACTACTACTAGCGAACTGCTCGCAACACTCGCGCGGTCAAGCGCAGACTCTCTGGTCAGAGACGCTGCAATGCCTCGCCATCGCTGCTACGTTACATACGTGTTTCATAACCCTCCACTGGGGGGGCAAAAATTTGGCAGCGATGGTGAGTCATTTGGACTTGCCAAGCGCGGCAAAATTTTTCTTTAATTAATAAACTTCTACAATTTACAGAATATTTAGATGTAGTGCATGAATTAAATGTTGTGCACACGCACTAAGTACAAAATATATAAGACAAAAACAAGATATGAGGACAAAACATAGTAGCAAATCAGAAAAATGTATATACAAATTATTTGACAGATAACAAAGTGCACAGGCACTGAAAAAATTCTTTAGCATATTCAGAACAAATAAACAGACTGGCAAAAAATATTATGTTGACAAGTGACATGAGTGCACATGCACTGCAATTGAGAACATATCAGTAAATGATGAAATGTATATACAATTAGTAACAAATGACATAAGTGCATACGCATTGAAGTATTGAATATACAGAATAGTACAAATCATATTGAAAAATGAGAAAAGTGCACAGGCACTGAAGTTCAGTAGAAAACATATTAACACCTAACAGAAGTGCACATGCACTGTAGTTCAGAACATATCATTAAAATAAAAATGTATATACAATATAAAAGACAAGAGTGTACATATACTGTACTTCAGAACAAATCGAAAAAAAATGTCTTTAGCATTTTCGCAATAAATAAACATAATGGCAAAAAAAATCATCTCGACAAGTGACATGAATGTACTCGCATTGGAGTTCAGCGAATCGAAAAAAAATGTATAACCCATGAACATAAATGATGTTAGCAAAAAATGATTTTCACTATGTGACAAGAATTAGGATAGGAAAGGGAAGGATTGCATCATGGTTGTAGCACTTTAGATTGCACACAGCTGTTCTGAAAGTCCATATCTTCCCACAGAGGTACAACACCAAGTGACACAACTTGAAGTTCTTTTCCCATCAGAATTTATCAGCGTAGCAAGACACTGCATTGTCGTAGTAATATTACATGTTTTCATTTTGGCAGTACATTAGGTACACCAAACCGTGGGACCATAATAATGTCTTCATCGCTCACGGTGGTGGACAGCATGTCGTGTCAACACCACTCTCTTACAAGGCACACCAACGTAGAATTAGTGCAAAACCAAATATAGTGCTCCATGATCACTGGGATGAACAGGACAAATGGACATTGCAGTAATTCAGGGTAGTTAGCTCATGAGGTGAAGGACATTAAGTCACATAATATGCACAATTACAGTCTTCATTAGTAGTTTGTGGCATTCATAGCCCAGTTATTGAACATTTCTGTACCAAGTATGTAGTATTACAGAAAAATGTTCATTAATTGTTTTACATAGAATCAGTAGCTTTCTTTTCCTAGTTACAAAGCATTATGAAATAATCGCATTCTTTTCCAATTACAAAGTATAGCATAGTTAATTAATCATTTATCATTCCAATATAGTATTAATCACTAGCCTTCTCCTAATTACAAAGCATTATGAAACAATCGCATTCTTTTCCAGTTACAAAGTATGGCATAGTTAATTAATTATTTGTCAGTTAATTAATCATTTGTCATTCCAATAGTAATAATCATTAGCTTTTTCCTAATTACAAAGCATTATTAAACAGTAATTAAGAATCATTATCCTTCTTCTAATTACAAAGCATAGCATCATTTGTCATTTCAGTATATAGTAAGAATCATTAGCCTTCTCCTAATTACAAAGTATTATTAAACAATCACACTCTTTCCCAATTATAAAGCATAGCATAATTAATTAATCATTTGTCATTCCAATAGTAATAATCATTAGCCTTTTCCTAATTACAAAGCATTATTAAACAGTCACATTCATTTCCAATTACAAAGTATGGCATAGTTAATTAATCATTTGTCATTTCAATATAGTAAGAATCATTAGCCTTCTCCTAATTACAAAGCATTATGAAACAGTCGCATTCTTTTCCAGTTACAAAGTATGGCATAGTTAATTAATTATGTGTCATTTCAATAGTATTAATCATTAGCCTTCTCCTAATTACAAAACATAGCATCATTTGTCATTTCAATATAGTAAGAATCATTAGCTTTTTCCTAATTACAAAGCATTATTAAACAATCGCATTCTTTTCCAGTTACAAAGTATCAACATTGAAAACAAGAGCTAATTAATGGCATAATTAATAACATAATTCATTGATTGACATTAATTATTGGCACTCAGTGGCCAGCAAGTATTGAATAGAATAAAACATTGTTCATCATGCAGTATTATTCAGATCATTACGAAGTCATTATTAAAAATCAGTTAATTAGAGTCATAGCATTAATAATCATGGGCATTTTAAGTAGTCTCATTACAATAAACAGTGTTCCTCATTCAGTAGTATTCAGATCATTACAAAGTCATTATTAAAATCAGTTAATTACAGTCATAGCATTAATAATCACGGGCATTATAAGTAGTCTCATTACAATAAACAGTGGCAGTTATTAGCCAGCTACAAAGCATTATTTTATATATATATATATATATATTTGTATCATTAAGAAGTCATTACTGAAGTGACATACTATTCAGAGCTAATCAGCATTACTCAGAACTTTCTCAAACTGGTATCACTATTTGGGACTGGTAATACATTTTTTTTTGTTAGCAATGCATTGCGTTGGGATCGATAATTAATTGCTGAGGCATAACAGTATTTGCTTTTGACCTATTGCTGCAAATGAGGATAGGTAACGTCATTCGTCATGAGTCAGCTGTAGCAAGGTTATGTAACAAGGCAGTATATGTGATCACATTTATAAATGATAAACACAAATGGGTAAAAAAATAAAAATGCAAGTACTAGAACAGGTATAATAAGTAACAGGTTTAGTAAGTATCATGAAAAGCTTCTCCTGGAAAAAATACAAAATGGATTATTGACCTGAAAGAAGAAACGCACACTATGCTGAAAAGTAGTGAACTTCGAATTAACAGGTAGTGAAATGTGTATAAAAAATTTGTTCCATAGCTGTCCTTTCCAAAACTTTCCGTCATCCTACTATGCAATATAACACCTGCTGTCAAAACAAACTGCAACAAATACTTAAATAACTACATAGCATAAATACATAACTTCAACATTATCCTCATCTGTAAAGAAAACTTCATTATCCATATCATCATAACTTCACTATTATCATCACCTGTAAAGAAAAACTTCATTATTCATAACAGCATATCCTTCATCATTATTCATCAGCATTCATTATCATCTGCAAAAAATCACTTCATTACTCATTATACAACTATCCCTTATCTCTAGCATATTTCATCACTAAAACTAAGATGTGTAGTTCTGTCTGACAGCCTGCATCAATCACCTTGTATTCTGAAAGAAAAAATTAGTTAAGACTGCTATTCTACGATGAGTATAGTATATTCTTGTTAATGCTTGTTAATCCTGATCCATTTACTCTTCCTCATAAAGTTATCGCATCTTCTTTCGTATATTCCGTAGGTGAAATTCCATTTCTGTTGAATTTATTTCTTACATACATCATTTCTTTCTGAAATTGATGAACAAAGATTAATGTCTTGCATTTAAATCATATACCCACTAAATAATGACTGGTTTATGGTGACACAATTAAGCATACAGCATAACATGACAGAAAACGTAATATGTCAAAGACATTGACAGTGTTCAGATGCAAAAATGTACACAGAATAATACAATGCAGCAGCAAAAAATCTAAAACAGTCACGATGTTGAGATGTCATAAGGCAAAAAAAAAAAGTCAAAGTCGACTGGTGTGTGTTATATCTTAACTATTTCACAGTGCATATAAACAAAACTGGAATACAATCGTACATAAAAAAAGTGGAAAATGTGCACGGTCTGATGTGTAACGACAAGAAAAACGACCTGCTAACCTTACCTTGCCGGGCACTTGCCAAGAAAAAATACGATAATCATCAGTAATTAGTCATGTGAATATAATTGCATTAGTAAATGGCATCATAGTGTGTTGAATCATACAGTGTCTTCACTCAATAAACGGTTTAATGTTTGAGATATGGTGATTGCCTTTCGATTTTCTGGTTCTCAAAGTTTCGACGTGTACAACATTGGGGTGAGGGATGCTGCGAATCCGATATGGACCTGCGTATAGAAGTTCAAATTTACTGCACTTACCTTTTAATTTGCTGGATAAATAGTGTGTTCGTACTAATATCTTCTGTCCAACGTGAAAGTCTCGGCGTCTACAAACCTGTTTTTGCTGTCTTCTCCGGCGCTCTGCGGCACGTTTGATGTTGTTCAGCGCAATGTCAATTATTTCATGGTGTCTTAGTCGACGACAGGTAGAGAAGTTTACTAATTCTTTAATTTTGTTTGGTGGTTCAACGTTTTTCAATATAACAGACGGAGATAGCATAGTGGATTCATTTGGAATGGAATTAATTACATCTTGGAATGAGAGTATGTGTGTATCCCAATCAATATGTCTTTTGTGGCAGTATATTCGGCACAGCTTACCAATTTCTTTCATTAATCTTTCACAGGGGTTCGAAGAAGCATGGTACTTGGATATATAAATCGGAGAAATGTTTCTGGCTCGTAACATGCGTGTCCATACGCTACTACGAAATTGTGATCCATTGTCAGAAATTACTTTCATCACATGCCCTACATGAAATAAAAAGTGTTTTACAAATGCTTTCGAAACAGTTTTAGCAGTAGCTTTGCGTAACGGAGTGAAAGTAACAAATTTTGAAGTGAGCTCAACAGCGACAAAGATGTAGCAAAAACCTCTGTTAGCTCTGGGAATCGGACCAAAAATGTCTACTGCGGCCATGTGTCTTAATTTAACAGGTATAATGGGATATAAAGGAGGAATATGTGAAGTGGTGTCTGATTTAGCTTTCTGGCAAATTTTACAAGACGCTAAAACTCGTCGTATACGTTTCTCCATGTTGGTAAAATAACAGTTCTGTCTCAGTATAAGAAAACATTTTCGTGCTCCGTAATGTGCGTAACTTAGATGAGTGTACCAGATTAATTTGTTGACCAGTTCGTCAGGAATGCATAATAACCAATTGTTGCTGTCAGGATGAGAGCGGCGAAACAGAATGTCATTGCGTACAGTGTAGTGGTTCCTAATCGTAACATTACTCCTATCTTGCCAAAGGTGTTTAATTTCTTTCCACACGTTGTCTTTATTTTGTTCTTGTGCTATGTCCTGTAATGACGATGAAATAAAGTTTTCAAATGCAACTTGTTGAATGTACATGACGCTGAAATTTGCTTTGCAGAAGTTGGTTGCTACGTCTTGCTGATTGTTGCCGAGAGAACGCGATAGTGCGTCTGCTATAACATTTTGTGTGCCGGGAATGTGAACTATTGTAAAATTAAATTCCTATAAATAAAGTTTCCATCTGCTTAATCTGTCGTGAGTGAACTTAGCCGAAAGTAAAAATTGTATCGCTCTGTGGTCTGTGTAAACGGTGGTATGTCTGCCATAAAGGAAATGCCGAAATCTCGTAAAAGCCCATACAACACATAATGTTTCCAATTCTGTAACAGAGTAATTTCGTTCAGCAGGTGACAAAATGCGGCTTGCAAATGCGATGTTTTTAATTACTATTGAACCATCTTATTCAATTTCCCGGAAAATATGTACGCCTAAAGCGGTGTTGGAACTGTCGGTGGCAATGGAAAAATTTCTGGTAAGATCTGGGTGCGATAAAGGTGGAGCATTCAACAGAGCATGTTTCAAATAACATTCTCGTGAGCAAAATTCTGCGTGTCAAAAGTAATGTTTGCGTTACTGTAATATGCAATCTGTGCTGTATCTGGTTAAAATCTATCGTACGTGTTATTATTTACGGGAGAATGTTGTGGCATATCCACTATATGAACTGTTCTGTTATTTCTTACTGACGTGTTACGCTATGGATGACACCTATTGTCTGTTCCATTCATGATTATTTGTTGTTGCTGCTCATAAGATCGACTGTTATTAAATGTACGCTGAAAATTGTGCTCATCATTTTTACGTCTGTCATGATAGTAATTTCTATACGGCGCATTGCGATGCGAGTTGAAATAGTGTGTTGTCTGTACGTAGTTATTTCTCTGCTGCCATGCGTTACTATTTGTTGGGGCTGGGACTATACGTGCACGCGGCGAAACATTAAAGTTTGGTTGACCTTGTAGACTGCATTGTTGGTTACGTATGCTAAGCGGCTGACTTTCATGCTGTTGTGGTGAAAAGGTCTATTGTTACCAAAAAAATGCGTTTGCTGTTAATTTTACACATACTGATGATTACGATTTTATCCGTAATTAAAATTACGCTGGTTCTGGAGTGCCTACTGAAAATTGTCACATTCGGTAAAAGATTTGTCATATCCGGTTTTCATAACATACGTTTCTTAATTCTACAAAGAGCAATAGTTAAAGAGCAGTTTTGATAGATATAAAGGATAGTAGAAGAGAAGGAAGCAGTGCAGAAAACTAAAGATGAAACAGCACTACTACAGCTCGGGGCCCTAAGCTCGCTACGGCACATATTCATTAAAGCTCAATGAATCCCCTGAGGTCAATTACGCACTGCAAATAAATTTTAGCTTTTGCGTTGCAGGCAATGCCGGTAAAATTCCAAAACCAAATTGTTGTAACCATGTTAATTCAAGTTTCCTCATTACAGGCAATGCTGATGAAAATACAATAACAATTTGTCGCTTCAGGTTCAAAGCTAGTTTCTCCATTACAGGTAATAGCGGTGAAAGTACAAAAATAAATTGTCGTATACAGTGCAAATCGTGTATCTGTGTTCTGCCATTATTAAATTCCTTACATTTTCTTACAGATAATATTTTCTCGTAACCAACGTTCGGGTTTGTGTGAGAATCTGTTTGTTTGTGTCATTTCGGATCTCAAGTTGCGTAGCTTTTCATATTTTAAGTCGCGTAGCTTTTCGGATTTTAATTCGCGTAGTCTCTGTAAATTGTTCACATTATACACGCTGCGTGACTCTGACAAATGCTCGCAACGTGGCGGGTTCTGTGGCGTATTGGTGACTGAAATAATTGTTAATTCTGTTACTTTAACACTTTCGTCAATTTGGTTGTTGTGTCGTTCACTTTTATTAACAAATTCCGTATTCACAGTGTGTGAAACTTCCTGTGACTTCAAATTAAACTCGTCGCGTATCTGTACTGCGTTTTTACGGCATTGTTCAGTGACTGCATTAATGTCATCTTTATGTAATTCTGTTGTGCTTACACGTGTATTATTTAATTCTTGTGCAACAGTGCCAACTTTTTCATTACTGTTATTAGCACAAGTCTTAGTATCCTCACGTAGTTGTTCTTTACTGTCCTGACACTGCACGGCAACAGCTGTAATCTGCTCACTAACTTGTTTGTTCTGTTCTTTATGATCGTCTTGTTTTTCGTTTGTGAGTTTGAAACTTTTATCAATTATTTCGCTAAGTTGTTTGAAATGGTTGTCCAATTTTTCACTCAAGCGTTTCTTATCTTCCCTAAGTTGTTTGAAATTTTCACTCTGTTTTTCATTCATTTGTCGTAAAAATGCCATAACTTGATCCCACCCAAAAGTAGCTGTTGCATTCTGAGTACAGTGTGGTGGTATATGTGCAATTGTCACGTTTTGTGCGACCATTTGGTCATTCTGCATTTTAGAAAAAGGTTTGCCAGTCAAATATACACTGTCAGACACTATTTCGGAATTAAATAAATCCGTCGTACTTTCAGTACACTGTCCATTTTCATTAGAAATATTTGCCTGTTCGTCACTTGAATTTTCCAAATCTGGTATGTTAAGCTGGGCAGCGCTCATTACAATAGAGCGTTCTGCGTCATCAATTGTCGTCAAATTAACAGACGAGACAATTGAGTTCGTTTGTTCATAATTAAGACAAAAGTCATCATTAGTGGTTGGAATATACTGATTGTTAGTGAACGCAGGATTGTCATCATTACGCTGCGTATCACAATTACTATCGGTCACGTTGTTTAAGTCGGTAATTTCATTCAAAATACTTCGCGATACACTATTCACAGTCTTTCGCGGCATTTTTGCAATAGTCACAATTATTCACAAAACAAATAAGCACAATGCAAAAGCAACACACAAATACAATAGAACAAACGAATTGTCGTTGATCTGTGGAAAGAAAGTCACAAAATTAATAAAAGCGTAGCGCCAAATCCTAATTATACTTAAGCAAATAAGAGCAGATATCTGACTGTTGTTCAAAAGATTCTCAACGAAATACGATCCTGGACTGGGTGTCGCCAAGTGTAACCTCCCCACAAAAATTTTTATAGACAGAATTATATAGAAATGCTAATGGACATTGCGCTAAGTGTAACCTCTCCACTGAAATTTTAAAGACAGAAATAATAAATGAATAGGAGCCAAGAATAACCTCCCTGCAATGAAATGTACTGACAAAGGCAACAAAAATGTGAAATTCGCAATCTGACTCTGGTGTAAGCTCCCACAAAAATAATGAAAAACAATTCAGTGCTAATGAAATTCAATTAAACCGAAATATCGGTCTTTGGCCCTGTGTAAAACAATCAGAATTAAAGTCTTACCTCATTGTAACTGGTAGTCAAATTTTGTGCTCTTATTCGTGCGCACGGCTTGGAGGAACTGCATTGCAAATAATAATATTCCTTTTTTCTGTGATTTTACTGAAATTTTTCTTCAAAAGAAGTGGAATGAAATGGGAAGTGCAACGAAATCTTTAGTTCAATAAAAAATTAAATTTTTGAAAAAAATGCTTTTGAAATCAAAATTATTATTGGGGGACTTGTTGGAGATTAATTACAATAAATAAATTTTACATTATCTAATGATTATATTAATTAACAGTATACCTCATTCAGCATCTTGACCAGTGTTGCCGACCGCCTACATCACACAACCGCACTGGGTTGCTACTACTGACCGACCGTTCTGCATGACGACTACTACTGCACTGCACTGCACGACTACTACTAGCGAACTGCTCGCAACACTCGCGCGGTCAAGCGCAGACTCTCTGGTCAGAGACGCTGCAATGCCTCGCCATCGCTGCTACGTTACATACGTGTTTCAATCTCCAGCAGCATGTCCGACTCCTGCACAAGGGACAGCGGATCGCTCCCCGTGCACACTAGTTGTTGTCCATCTTCATAGGATAGGTATCTCCGTGTCGTGGGCAACCACGACCATGACACTGAGTGGCGTTACCTGGGGCCACATAGCATTATCGAGTGCACGCTGCTGGCACAGTTATAATGTGGACAGCGCCGCTGGCGCAGTGCATTAGCCACGTTAGCATTGCAGAGCATACACCCCCACAAATTTCAGTGAGCATCTGGCAACTGATACAGAGTGTCAAGCAACATAGACGATCAATAAAGAACTTGTTACAACTGCAGCTCCCTTTATCTGGAACCTCTTGGACTCACACCTCACCCTGGCCACCCGTTCGCACCATCCTCATAGCCACCTCACCTTGCACTAAGAGTGAAACAGTCTGGTGGCACAATTTGCAGCATGCAGCACAGCGTCTGGATCACGACTTGCCATGTCAACATGGTGCGGTGAGTGAGGAACCATTTGGCTATGTTTCGCAGATTTGAAATGAGGCTTGACTGTTACTGTAGCATGAAGGTTACATTGTTAAGGCCGGAGCAGCTGACAGATTTACCAGAGTTTAAGCGTAATTATAGGGAGCATATTTGGTGTCTGTAAGGGTACACAATGTAGCTTACTTGGGCATATTGCGCCATGCACAATGTCAGTACGCCTAATCCGTTTTGCATGTCGTCAATATGGTTGTATTGCAAGACTGCGTTGCTTATTATACAACTTAAAGATCTTTTCGAGGTATAATTTATGTTTGTCTCACTGTGTGTGATAAAGAGAAGGGATCACGATAGCACAGGCCAAATGTGTGTCGGAACTGAAGGCAGTAAGGATGTTGTCAGAAAATATAGTGTAGCTGACAGCAGATAATACGCAACTGCAATAGTTAAGGACGAATGTTAGCAGTGTTTTAGGTACCGCAGCATGAGGTAGAGCCAGCTGGTGGAAGATTTATTGGTCCGTTTTGTGGAAAATCATATGAAGATATGCCGTCGTTCTTACAGGGCTTTTACACGGCAGCGTAGACATATGGTTAGGACTATCAGTCAGTGGTTTTTCGCAGCAAATCTTAGACTAGAGGGAGAAAAAGAAAAAAAACTTGCGCTAGGTGTACGGAGGAATTAAAGAATGCAGTAAGCTTTGAACAGCTTGAGAAAAGACTTTTGCAAAGGTATAAGGAACAGAATAGGACTAGGTATTTTCGGGGGCGCTTGAGCACTATTGTCAGGAGCCGTGGGCGTGGGAAAACTGTGGAAAATTTCGCAGACGGGATAATAAAATGAAATGAACGCACGTAAGATTTAGGCAGAGTGATGTCCAAGACATAGTTTTGTGGCACGAAGCTGAACACAGGGTGGTCGATACTGTTCCGGGGGGATTTTCGTTGGACAAATCAAGAAAGTTGCGTATTTCTGCACCAAAGGATCTTTCCTCTGCCTTTGGTTTAGCGATAGAATGTAAAGAGCTTAACATATCAACAGAGGTAAGAAACAGATGTGGCGTATTTTCCACGAACATTTTTACAGGTGAGGACAGAAGGGGTATTGAAAGAAGCGGGGGAATGGAGGTTATCAGCAGCAGAATTTTGGTAGTGGATATGCGAGTGAAGTGGTGAGAAGCCGTTAAACGCACGAGGGAACCCAAAGTCCATATAAAGGCTTTCCAAATTAAATTAGATGCAAAAAATATGTTTTCAGGTTTAGTGTGTGGAGTAATAGGTGTTGTAAGAGGTAAATAGTGTAGGGTTTTCTTGGGCTCAGGGGAAATGTGTCAATTGTCAGTAGAGACTTAGTGAATCGAAGGGAATGGAACCTGCAATGTTCTACGTTAGGAGGGGTCGAAGATAACGATGTGAGACTTGGTGTTGGCGGTCATCGTATAGAGGTTGTATGTTTTATGCTTTGTGAGGGGGTATTGTAAATACATAAGGGAGGGCTACAGCATGATTTTGAGTTAGATTTGTTGGTTTCAACATTGTACTGAAACTGACCTTCAGCAACGTCCAGTAGAGCTTAGTGAAAAAACATTCCAACTAAAGGAAGCTGTTGCCAATGTAGAACAGTCGTAAAGAGCGTAGTATTTTGGACAAAACAGCTGAACATTGTACAAGTGCACTGAGGCTTGATTCGCATGATTGTGTGACAGATGGTCTTGGGAAATCACTTTGGGTATGTTATATGTTGTGGAGCCTCAGGAAGAGAACGATATATTACATCCAGCAAATTGTTTTGTTAAAATGTGTTACCCATGTACAAGAGAGATATACCAGGAGAGTGGTACCCGTAAATATAGATAATTTTGATGCTGAGAGTGCGAAGTTACACAAGGGGATGTTGACAGAGAGTTTAGACATACCATATGATGATGAGAGGTACACGAGGAGTGTGGACCGTAAGCAACTGGAGGATCTAAAGAGAGTAGAGAGAGAACAAATGGAAGATTGGTTACTCGGGTTTATATTTCCAGGGAGTCTGTTACCAGCAACACTGAATACAAACACGTAACGAAATACTGGTGTATATTACATACCTAGGTATTTGCAAGCGATTATAGAACATTTTACTAACCAGCCGTCAGCTGATGGGGTAATAGAAGGGAATACTAGTTCATGGGGCGTGGGAATCGTGGTGGCACCGTACATGGCTTCGGAGGGCTCCAGACAACACAGACGCAGCTGTGATTGCCATCATACTAACAGCAAGGCCTTTACGGATGCATACCCCTTCCCCAACATCGCTCAGACCATCGATAGCGTAGGACACCGCTGGTACTTTTCAAACATGGATCTGAGGAGTGGGTACCATAAACTGGGGGATGTTCTTGAAGACTATCCGAATACAGCACTTTCGGTACTGTGGGGGGGTAGTATCAGTTAAAAAGAATGCCGTAATTGAAACAAACCTGCTACGTTTAGAGGTTATTAGACAATGTTTTATATGTTTGAAACTATCACTGTCTAGTTTACCTAGATGTTATCAGTGCATTCTCAATAGGCATGAGGCAGAATAGACAATGTCTGGAGGAATTGTTTAAGAGTGTGAGGGCTACACATCTTGCATTGAGCACAGAGAAGTGCATTTTATATTAGAAGAGTTTAGAAGAAGCTGTGCAAGAGTTCCCAATGCCTAAATCGATTAAGGAACCCTAATCTTTTTTGTGAATCTCACACTCTTTTAGAAAATTCATGAAAGAGTTTGCTGACATTGCATGACCAGTCAGCCAGTTCCTAAGGAAAGGCGTGAAACTGATAATCACAGAAGAGCGTCAGGATGCATTTGAAGAATTAAAGAGAGTTTTGACATCAAGCTCAGTTCCAGTATTTCCAGGAATTCAGGAGTTTATTCTTTTGTGAGACACATCTGATCATGTTATGGGGCCTACTGTAAGCCAGGAAATTAACGGTGAACTGCATCATATAGCCTATACTTCGAAACAGCTGAATGTAGTGGAGCACAACTAATCAATGAAAGAGATTCAGATGTTGAGCCTCATTTATGGTATCACATATTTTAGATATTACCTTAACAGGAAAAAATTTCTAGTAGTTACCAACCACACTAGTTTGAAGTGGCTTTTGGTAATGAAGGACTCATCTAGCAGGCTGACAAGATAGGCCCTGTGATTTTGCGAATTCGTCTATGTTGTTTGTTGTTGTGGTCTTCAGTCCTGAGACTGGTTTGATGCAGCTCTCCATGCTACTCTATCCTGTGCAAGTTTCTTCATCTCCCAGTACCTACTGCAACCTACATCCTTCTGAATCTGCTTAGTGTATTCATCTATTGCTCTCCCTCTACGATTTTTACCCTCGACGCTGTCCTCCAATGCTAAATTTGTGATCCGTTGATGCCTCAGAACATGTCCTACCAACCGGTCCCTTCTTCTCGTCAAATTGTGCCACAAACTCTTCTTCTCCCCAATTCTATTCAATACCTCCTCATTAGTTATGTGATCTATCCATATAATCTTCAGCATTCTTCTGTAGCACCACATTTCGAAAGCTTCTGTTCTCTTCCTGTCCAAACTATTTATCGGCCATGTTTCACTTCCATACATGGCTACACTCCATACGAATACTTTCAGAAACGACTTCCTGACACTAAAATCTATACTCGATGTTAACATATTTCTCTTCTTCAGAAACGCATTCCTTGCCATTGCCAGTCTACATTTTATATCTTCACTACTTCGACCATCATCAGTTATTTTGCTCCCCAAATAGCAAAACTCCTTTACTATTTTAAGTGTCTCATTTCCTAATCCAATGCCCTCAGCATCACACGACTTAATTCAACTACATTCCATTATCCTCGTTTTGCTTTTGTTGATGTTCATCTTATATCCTCCTTTCAGGACACTGTCCATTCCGTTCAACTGCTCTTCCAAGTCCTTTGCTGTCTGTGACAGAATTACAATGTCATCGGCGAACCTCAACGTTTTTATTTCTTCTCCATGGACTTTAATACCTCCTCCGAATTTTTCTTTTGTTTCCTTTACTGCTTGCTCAATATACAGATTGAATAACATTGGGGAGAGGCTACAACCCTGTCTCATTCCCTTTCCAACCACTGCTTCCCTTTCATGCCCCTCGACTCTTATAACTGCCATCTGGTTTCTGTACAAATTGTAAATAGCCTTTCGCTCCCTGTATTCGTCTATGAAGTAGTACATAAGCCAGGGAAGAAACACAGGAATGCAGATGGATTAACTTGGAAGGTAGCAGTGGTGAAATATCTGAATAATGATCTTGCAGAGTGGCAAGTAGCGCAGCGACAGACAGTGACCGTCAACAGTACAAGAGGCAATCGGCGTGTGGTGACTGACTGTTGTGCAAGCAAACAAGGCTAGCGCCGCAGGTAGTAGCACCAGCAATGTTTAAAGAGGAGATTTTAAAGGAAGCACATCGTCGTATGTTATCTGGTCATGGAATGTGCAGAGCAACAAACCGAAGAGTGGCTGATACTGCTGGAGGGAAAGACAGTGGATGTGGATCAATACATGAGGAATTGTGCACAGTATGCACAGCAAGCTAACTTAAATCGTAAACGAGTGCCATTGCAGAGGCTACCATAAGCACTGAGACCGTCAGAAATGCTTCAGATAGATGTACTAGAAATTAAATCGTACACCAGGAGAAAACCAACTTGTGTTAACCGTAATAGATCACTTTCCTCGATACATGGAAATTGTTGCTATGCTGAACCAGCAGGTAGTGACACTCGCACAGGTAATGGTTAACAACTGGATGTTGAAGTTTGGAGTACCAGATACGATAATTACAGACAAGGGTACGAATTTCGTGTCGGACTTACTGAAGGAGACATGTTGGTTACTGAATGTGAAGAAGCTAAGAGCTAGTCCTTCTCATCCACAGGCTAGTTGTAGAATCGAACAACTGGGGAAATGTTATGTTACTATGTGAACACACAGCATAAAAACTGTTATACATAGCTGAGGCATGTCGAGTCATAATATAAGTCAAAAACTTCTGAAAAATTTCCCACAGCCAAGATCACTAGTGACAATGATTGTTACAAGTTCTTCCAGACTTCATTGTACTACAGTTCACTACGTGAGCAATATATAATAATTCAAAAGGTACACACGAATGCTGGGTTGTTATCTTATGAGTTGGTGTATGGTCGGAAAATGTCATCACCGTTCGATTTGACACAAGCAAAGAAAGGTAAAGCTGGAGAGTCAGTACACGAGTTTGCAGTAGGAGACGTATGGAAACGAGTACGGAAGACGAATACGAAGTGGTTAAAGGAGCAGGAGGAATCAGTGAGATGTATGGCAAGTCGAACGGAATATAAAGTAACACTATGGGTTTATTTTCCAGTCTGTAAACGTCGTAAGGAAATACGAAGTAGTTCATCACAAGGTATCAAAGACCCTATCGGGAGGAGGAGACTATTTCACGAATCAACGTAAAGCTCCTATTACCAACAAGTACGACAATGGTACAAGTCAGTTCAGAGCCAATTCCAGGAGTTTAAAGGCCGTAGCAGGAGAGTAATGCGAGAAGAAGAAGAAGTTGAAGGAGGATGAGGAGAGAGAGAGAGAGAGAGAGAGAAGAATATGTGGTTCAGCCGGTGCATGATGCACCATGTTCGTTAAAATCAAGAAGATGAAAGGTGTTTGTCAAGGATTTCTTTTGTCTATGTGTTTGCGTGTATATAGGACTATAGTAAATAAGTTATGTTAGTTCGGAGATTTTTTCTGTTATATTGTGCTATGTGAAAGGGATTGCTAATGGCAGAAGTCTTCTGTGCAGGGAGGAATTGTGATATTTGTCCCTGTCCTCAGGTTGCGATACGATGAAGGCAAAAACAGGAAGTAAAACAAGTCATAACAGTGTCGCATTTCGTTGTGTTGATCGGATGGAAGCGTTGCAGTACCTGCATCTGGAAGGAGTGCTGCTCTCAGAGCAAGAAGATGTACGTGTTGAAAGGGGTTCTTAACACATAGCGAATGCAGAAAGAGGTCAGTAATTGGAAGAGGCATTCGACAAACTTTGGCAAATTTCCAAGAGTTTGCGTTACTCAAGGAAGTGCAAGGGGAGTGTAATAAACTCTACAGGTTGTAATGCGACATCCTCCTGTAGCTTTACTTTTCCTCAACAGTAGTTGTCGATACCAGTATTATTTTTTGAATTTTGGATAGGTCAGTACTATCGTAGTTGTTTTTCTGAAAACTTTCACATAATTTTATACCCGGTATGCTATATTTCAAGCTAAAATTTATGAAAGGCCTTACTGTGTAAAATATTTTAGTTTCGACATAATCGATAAGTACTAGTTCTGAATGTACAGTTAAAATTATTTTGTTTAGAATCATGGTACATTTAAAAATTCTATTATTAATTACGCAATTCTGTACTGTTTACTATGGTTATTTCTGGATTCGTTTATAGAATAATAATCGAAAGCGGAAATTCATTTGCTAAGAAAAATTGTACACCGTTTGGAATATTGTTATTTCCGCAAACTGTGGGAGTCATAAGCTTGCCTCTGACGTGATCGGGCGTATTTTTGTATAATAGGTGCGAACAAAGTAATTTAGGCTTTATTAATGTGAAAAAAGAAAAATACTGCATGATATACTAAAATGTGAGAAAACCAGTGGAAAATATATTTACGTGAAAGAAATTGTGGCACAGCATTCTCCCAATATATTTAGTTCAAACCCACCTAGGGGACCTGATGTTAGTGTTTCAGCTTCATTAACCAGACTCCTAGCCGGGAGGAACTGGAGCCATCTCAACATGACAAGCTAGGTAAATTTGAAAGATTATTGTAATCTTCGCTCCTCTCAAATCTTCGTAAAAGACTTTGGTTATTAATTACTTGGACTGGACATTGTTTAATGTGGACAATAGATGGAAGAAGGAAGGAGGGGAGGGGAGGGGAGATTACAAGGTCATACGAGCAACTAAGACATCAAATGATACATATAGCGAATGTGGTGCTCCATACATGGCGGAAGAGGATGCTTGCGGGCTGAGGGTAAAATTTTGAAAACAGTGTATGGAACGTCAGACGAAGATGACAGTAGAGAACGAAACGAAACGAAAATGTGGAAGTAGTCAAAATTGGCAAAGTGAAGTAAGTTAGCATAAGAATGGCACGCTACACAGATAGCGAATTTGGAGGATGAAGTGCTTAACAACACAAGTCTGTTACGGAAATTAATGGGTAGAGTAATGGATTATGTTAGATTATTGGAGGACGTGATGAATCAGGGCTTGCGTGTGCTGCAAACACGGCCGGAAATGTTGAACAAGCAATAGAGATAGCGTATGAGACACATGCGAAGTGTTAAGTTTGCAAAACGACATACACCACGCGATGAATGGACAACTAAGTGATAATTTTTTGTCTCCTCAGCAATATTTGCCGGGGTTATAGAAAGTACGGAGGGAATTGCCGTCTGAGGTGAGCCTGATTATAGAAATCAGTAGACAAATTTTTCCTTTCCATTACCACGTAGCATTATTAGAAGTGAAAACTAACCGAGTGCGATTGCATATTTTAATCCGATTACCAGTAACAGGAAGTCATGCAGAGTTTGTTACGCCATTCACACGTACCCATTGAAATGCGGAGTTCTTGGAAAATTTTCGAAGGTGAGGCTGGCTCTGAGCACTATAGGACTCAACTGCTGAGGTCAATAGTCCCCTAGAACTTAGAACTAGTTAAACCTAACTAACCTAAGGACATCACAAACATCCATGCCCGAGGCAGGATTCGAACCTGCGACCGTAGCGGTCTTGCGGTTCCAGACTGCAGCGCCTTTAACCGCACGGCCACTTCGGCCGGCTCGAAGGTGAGGATCCATGGGCTATTGTTAGGTTTGGAAGATGGTAGCAGGTAATAATGGAGGAGTAGTTACTGCGTTGTCGAATGTGGGATATCACGGTGTGTCCGACCAGGGTAATACAAAGCATCCGGAGTACATGCACAGTGCAGTTGTTCTCAGTCAGACAGAAGGGACTAGACTGTCCAAGGGATGTGATGGAACCCACACTGAAATTCCAAACAAATAGGTTTCCATTGGATTTACTCCCCTTGTGACGACATGGTAATAGTGGCAAGTTGTTACAAGCAGGGAAGCTCACGGAGGCCAGACAGATTGAACTTAATGAAAGTGGATTATTAACCAACGGGAATTCATGCGACGTAACAGGTCCCACCTTCCATCTACCTACGATTACAGACACCACCAAAGTGACCATCTCACAACCACAGCTTTATTGGCCAGATGTTCCTTTGGAGTTTTCAGCACCGAATATAACATTTCTGAATCAAACTATAAAACCTTATAGAATTTATTAACTGGGTCAATCCACTGCCGTAAGGGCACATTACAGCTGAGCAGATACTGCAACATTTAGAGCAGTACAGAGAAGGATAACCACACGTGACTGTGATTTTGAGTGTAGAAATATCAGGTGTCCCAGTGGCTGTAACTCTGACTGTGTGTAGCTTTCGTACGTTTGAGGCAGAGGGCCAATCGTCAGTATAAACGATCGATAGTCCAAATTCGAACTGGTTGGATCCCTAGAGCATAAGAGAGAGTGAGAATGTAATGTTGTATTGTGAATGCAGAATAGGTGTAAATCTAGGGCTAAGAGAAAAGGAAGCAATGGGACAATCCGTGAAGGTTAAATAATCAGAAGCGAAAACGGGTGTAATAAGTTGCCTCATAATAAGTAAGACTGGATGCATTTTATAACCCATTAGGACAAGTCGCCAATGGTTTGTAAAAATTTTCTGTGTGTTTTGTACGAACTCATAGTTTCATATAAAACTGGTATTAAGGTCGATCCGACAGTCTGGCTTTTGTTGATAGTGTGGTTTAATATAACGTATAGGGGCACATTAGTGTGAGACCGAAAGGTGTAATGCCACAGAGAGCACAGCAGGCGGTCGTGGGATGTTGTCACCGCAATAATTCAAGGTAGATTAGCTTGATGACACACTGAACTCAGTGGTACAGCACAGACTATTGTAGCAATGGACAAGCTGATTTCCACACGGACAGTGACAGGAGTGTTTCAGAATAACGGACTAGTAGTGACATATGCATGACAAGTGCGCCACTGACGACTATAACACAATTTTGTAATACAATTTTTCCCAACGAGGATAGCAGGGCTGTGCTGGACGAGGAGGCCACGTGAACCTGCTAGCAGAGACCACCAGTTCAGGCTGTGGCAGGGTAACAGCTCTACTTTCAAAGTCCCTCCCTGGAATTAATGCTACGACGCAGCTGACCATCCCAGGTTGTTTCCAGCTGCATGGCCGATTCCTGTCCAGAGGACAGTGGACTGAATCCCGTGAGTGACAGCCACCATACGACATCGCTGGATGAGCTTCTCAGCATGGTGGATATTCATAGCCATGAAGCAGCCCACCAGCATTCAGGGCCATAAACGATACAACTTAAACAATTGAACGTCACTGTGCGAGGTCCATGTGGCTGGTGTACACAATGGGGCCGCCAACGCTTAGTGGTGTAGTCGTGTTTTCATTGCAGGATGTACAGGCTGCCAGCTCAGCTGAATTCAGCGGCCAGCCAGCCATTGACCTGGTGTATCAAGCAGCGCAGGGGCGTCATTAAAGGAACTTGGTATACGAAGGTTGACTGAAAAGTAGTGCCTCCACTTTCGTAACTCCTCAACAGTTGGCAACATTAGTATGCGGCAGGTACTGGCTTGTTCCTAGCCTCTTCTCTACAGTTCCAGTTGACGGGAAGCCTTAGCATTGAACGGTTGTGTTGTTACATGGCAAAGTATGGAACTCTGCGCAGACGGTAGGTCAATGCGATTTATGCAACATACAGTCATTGAATTCTTGACAGCAGAAGGTGTCACCCCAAAGGAAATTCATCAAAGAATGAAAGTAGTTTATGGTGATTGTGTTGATGTGAGTACTGTGCGTCGTTGGGTCCGAAAGGAAAAGGGAAATGCTTTTTCTGCTGCGAGATAATGCCAAGCCAAACACTTCACGTGTCACCACAGCCGCACTTTAGAGACTGAATCTCACCACCGTACGGCATCCTTTCATATAGTCCAGATTTAGCACCATCTGACTTCCATTTGTTCCCTACAATGAAAGACGATCTGCATGGACATCATTATGCTTCTGATGAAGACGCTGAGAGGAGACTGTGGTTGCGGAAACGGTGTGTCGACTTCTTCCGTGATGACTTCAGAAAACTTGTTCATCGTTGGCAGAAATGTATCCAACTGGCTGGCGATTATGTGGAAAAGTGAATATTGGTAATTAAATATCACATTCTAAGGATTATGTCTATGTTTGATTAATTAAAATATTCCCATCCAAGCCCAATTAGCGACGGTGGTGGCATTATCTTTCATTCAGCCCTTGTATGTGCAGCTGCCTTTCTTTTGACTCACCAAGTCTCAACCCTCCCAACATACTCGCCCCATCCTGGCTCACAATCACCCCACCCTGGCTGGGAACCGTTTTGTAATCCGATCCTGTGCTTAATCTCTAAGGGCCATACTATTTCCCTTCATCCGTTCTACACCACAGACATTTCGGTAATAAAAGGCTAATATCCTCTTCCATAGGGACGCAGAAACACGATGTTCAGGTCGAAGCTACCTTTAACCGTCTTCTGTGCAAAAGCGTTGCTACCTGCTACGTCATCTTCGGTTTCAACACTTTAAACAACAAGGTGTAGACTCCTACAATAAATAAATAAATAAATAAATAAATTCAATTTATGTGGGATGTAAGGGGTGTTAATGATGTCACATTGGCACCAAAGTTTACCACAATTCCGGTCACTGCCACCGTGGATGTATCACCCAGTTGGAAGGCCATCGTACCTCATCCCTTGTTTCGACACCTCTGAAACGGAAGTCTATGCGCAACAGAACAGAACTACGTCATTTTCAGTCTTAGACACTGCCGATAACTCCTCCCGTGGATGCTTCAACCCATCTCTAAGAACGTTGTAGGGCTGCAACCCTATTCAACGCGGTCTGATCCCTGTGCAGTGGAGTGCGACTGTAAGTTTTGTTCTAGTGTACGTGATGGAGCCATTAGGGGACCGTACATAACCATTCAACGATTTATGAACGTGATCCGAAGCACTTCTTCAGTGCTATTTCGTGCCTTTTTGTGACATGCTCACGTGGTAGTTCGATACCTATGAGCACATGAATAAAACAGTAAGACACCTCATCTTAGTGCCACCCATGCACTTGAAGAACATCCCTGTACAGAGATATGCATTTACAAATGCCTACGTCTCCGTAGGATAGGCAACCCTTTTGACACAACTTCAACGGAATGTCGGTATATCGCTGCATTAGGGTCTGCTGGCTGCAGGACTCTGAGAGATGTCGAAAATGCTTGCTATCCCACCGTCATATAGTCACTTACCAGTGCTTATCCCTATGCAAGAACTTTTTTAAAGTGCTCAACATGGTCACTGGTGGCACCGAGGGAGTTAGTAACCTGGGGAGTCTTAGAACGGCCCTACGCCATCTTGTTCACGCACATGTCAATGTCACTGTCCACCATGATCTCGCTAAACAGAATGGCTGAAATAGCGCAAGCTTCTTCGAATCATTTTCAGATTTCGTCGAATGGTTTTGAAGAGTACCTATTGGTTCCAACCCGTATGACAGGACAAAAACTGTAGTGGCAGCCATTCCAAAGGCGTCAGATCATGTTTACTGTGGTTGCAGTCCCAGGACGTCCTTTGAGTAGGGTGGAATCATGACAGTGGCGAGGAGAACCGTGGTGAATTTCGGTACCAATGTGATCGTTAACCGACCTTAAACTCACATGAACTTCCGAATTCTGGTCTTCTTCTCAGTATGTGTCGATCTTGCTGTTTGGAGCATTACCGAGCCTCAGAGTTACGTCTAAGGGCGCCACGCGTTTGCACCACTGCAGAGGAATGCTATAAGCACTTCTCAGCCAAATTTGGAACTTCTGCGTCGCAACAGAAAAAAAGACTGAGTTTCAAAAATGTGACTGTTAAATTATGTTGTGCAATGTATAGATGAACAATCAGACGTTGACGTCTCCCCCATTCCAAAGCTTCAATAGTAGACATCGACGGGTATGACGGAGATACTGCAGAAAGTAATGAGGAGTAGCAAAAATGAGGTAATCGATAAACATCAGAACTGGAGATCATGAAGTAGATGAAGTTAAATATTCCACTGCTGTGCAACCAAAATAAACCCCTGAGAGACTAAGCAAGCAGGACATAAGAAACGGATTAGCAGAAGAAAAGACGGCATTCCTGACGAAGAGAGATCTGCTACTATCAAACATCGACCTTAAACAGAGGAAGAAATGTCTAGGATAGTACGTTTGGATCGCAGCATTGTGTGGTAGCGAATTATAGACTGTGCGAAACCTGAAGGGAATGAAAGGGTTTGAGACGTGATGCTATTGAAGGGTGTTAGAAATTAGCTGCCCTGAGAAATAAGGTACGAGGACGTTCTCCGCAGAATCGGCGGAGAAAGAAACACGAGGAACCTCTCAGGATATAAACTGGAATATTCACGTGAATTCAGTTGCCGGCAATGCAGATGGCACACTTCATTTGATAGACAGGATACTAGGATAATGAAACGAAACTGTTCACAAAACCCACGTGAGGTCCATCAAAGAGGTTACTTAGTGGAATGGGTCTCATCCCAAATAGGACTCCTAAGAGAGAATATTGAATGTATGCAAAGAAAGGCAGCATGAATGTTCAAACGTTGTTTGACTCATGTAACAGCATCACCTGAACTACCACACTCTTGCATATAGAAACAAACTGTCCAGCATCTACCTACTTTGTAAGTTTAAGACCCACATCTAAGTAATCTGAGAATAAACAGAATCAGGGGATGCTATTCTGAATAATTATGTTGATCTATACCATAATCGTAATTCAACAGCTTCGACACATTTTTACTGATGGTGAGCTGAAAGCTCTATGTATGTAGACGCACTACATGATCGTTTAAGCACTAAGCATGACATGTTCCACCTACGGAATGAACATCCTCCGTCTAACTTTTAGACTGCACGTAGCTGCCCTATCCTTGCTCCACAAAGTCCCTGCACGCTCCCACTAGCAGCACTTTACCGTCTCCCACCCCTACCGTCCCCTCGCACGCCCTCCTCACCACAGCCTCCTCTTTACCACCGTCTGGTTGTCTCTTCCATCATGCACTGGTACTGGCAGTCTGGCTTTAGCTGCCAGAGACTGTGGTGAGTGTGTGCGTGTGGGTGTGTGTGTGTGTGTGTGTGTGTGTGTGTATGTGTGTGTGTGTATTGTCTGTCTTCGACAAACACCTTATTGGCCGAAAGTTCGCTTTCCGACAGCTTTTTGTTGTGCCTATCTGTGACTCAGCATGTCCACTACACAGTGAGTAGCAGCTATTCATATTGTTTTTACAACTGAATGAAATGCAGTTGATTTTTTGCCATATGCATTTCGCTTCTTTTATTTAAGACGAGTCTTCAGTGACCTGTAACACAGAAAAAATGACACAATGACACAAGTGTCGGGGAGAGTGGAGGGGGGAGGGGCGGGCAAGCAGCAATAGAAACCAATGCCAGAACACTGCAGTAGTGACGTGAAAATTCTTCACCCCAAAGGATGTTATAATACGCTGATGATGTTTAATACGCCAAACAATTTGTAATTATGGTTGTAGTCCAAAACCAATAATCACGATTAAACCAAAAGCAAATATTTAAAATTAGCACCACTACGTTATGACTGAAACAGTTAATACGTATTATACTATGTTTTCCATATTTTTATTTATTGTCATTTTGTTTTCATCTCATTATCTTTCCAATTCATGCTAGCTCATTCACCACTACAAAGTTTTTACACTGATGTCCTGACACAAATCGGAGGTACGACATGATATGTGATAAAATAATGTTAGTAATTTTTGTGCTGGGTGATACAAAGTGGAGGAGTGTGAGTTAATGCCCAATCTTCGCTAACTGTCACTGGGTGAGGATCCGTAGACGACTTAATTTGACACGGTTTGGTCCAGGCCTGGCCAAGTGGCCGCTGGCAGGACGAGCGAGTGTGGCTGGTTCAAATGGCTCTGAGCACTATGCGACTTAACTTCTGAGGTCACCTAGAACTTAGAACTACTTAAACCTAACTGACCTAAGGACATCACACACATCCATGCCCGAGGCAGGACACCATGACTCATCTAAAGCCACCACTCGTGCCAGGAACGCATTACCTTCCCGAGCACAGCGCTGCAGATGAACAAGACAGTGGACCATTCGACATGCCTACTGATGTGGTTGAAGGCTATGGGGCACCCATTGGGCACACACTTTGCGCATGTGCAGTCGTTCCTTCATGATGGTGTGAACACTTCCTTCCCTGAATCCGACCGCGGCGGCTATGGCTTTCACTGTCACTCGGCGGTCCTGGGTAATGAGTGCATCCACCAGCTGGTCGATGTCACCGGTAATGTAGTGTGGTGCTCCAGACCGTGCTCACCCGTCCTTCCCTGAAGCGCCTGTGCCACGTCTTGACCCTTGCAAAAGACATGCAGTGTTCGCCGTAGGCTTGTGACATTCGTCAATGTATGTCCGTTCCTCCTACTCCTTCAGCCGTCAGAAAACGAACAACTCCTCTTTGCTCTTCTTTTGACGCTTCCATATCATTGTTTTCAATGCGACTGGCAGCATTGGACGATTGATGCATGCTGCTGCTAGTTCTGTAAAGTCACGTGACGTGCACGCGTGTCCTCTAGCGACGGGCTGTGAACTTCCACTCTCTGGTCGGAACCACACCTCGTTACACACGCCACTATATTACCCTCCTGTCACCGGTTTGCACATTCCAGACTCAGGTTCGTTTCTTTCTGGACCCCCCTTATAAATTATACCATATTTTAATTATTGTTAATTATGCAATTGTGTCAGCACTGCGATTGCTCCACACATACATTTTAAATGAACATAGCTCGTTACACCTCGAACAGTTACGTATCCATCCCAGTTTTATGTGTCAAGCGCATAGAGAAATTTCTTAATAAATTAATTGTGTATCCATTTGGCATCTAGTAAACAGAGGAGTGGTACTTTATATATAAATTCTGATACTATCAATCACAATCGGACATTTCTCTTGAGCAGGCATGTTTATTATTAATGATTTATTTATAGTGTTTTCTATGTTGTTAATACTGAGTAAATCTGTGCAATATACGAGTTTAAATTATTTATGTCGGAAGCCTAGCATACTGTGTGTCATATCAAAAGGAGCGGCAGAGGCAAGCATTCCTTTCAAGGCGTATATAGCGTTTGTAAACTGTTTATATTTTCCATGGTGGTCCGGACTTCCTATTTCCTGTATTTTTGCGGGCTAAAATGGCATACTAAATAGTCTAAACAACCGCTCCTGGACATTCAAAAAATGGTTCAAATGGCTCCGAGCACTATGCGACTTAACTTCTGAGGTCATCAGTCGCCTAGAACTTAGAACTACTTAAACCTAACTAACCTAAGGACATCACACACATCCATGCCCGAGGCAGGATTCGAACCTGCGACCGTAGCGGTCACGCGGTTCTAGACTGAAGCGCCTAGAACCGCTCAGCCAGGCCGCCTCGTGGACATTCAGTTTCGAGCTGTCACATAGGTAAATTCTGTGTTAAATTCCTGTTCAGGTGGTTTTGAATTGGTAAGTTGTTAGGTCTTTGGGCGTCAAGTAGCCGCGACAATATTTTAAATACTATAACATTCACTTATAAGATTTTGGGGCTATGTTGGATGTGGAATGTGGCACCCACTCGCGATTTACTGATGTGTAGCTCTAACCTTTTATTATTTCGTCTGATTTTGAGAACTGCTGTAGGTTTACGTTTGTTTCCGGGGATTTAGGCTTGTTATTTGCACTACTGTACTTTGAATATTTGTGAATTGACGACTGATTTATGAACAGTTAAGTTCCACGAGACTTTGCATTTAGTGCACTACAGACACTTAGCTGAATTTTGGGAGCCTGCTAGCATATTGTCATTCACATAAGCAATCTCAACTGCACTTGCTTTATTGATGTTGATTTATATTATGCCTTATGTATACACTATGTAGGACCATTATTTCGTTTATTTTGTGATTCATCAACTTAATAATGACTTCTGGATGGTTTCGATATGTAATCGAAAGCGCTATCTCTTTGCCAATGACTAAGTAACCATCTCTTTGACGTCTCGCCGGGCGCCATGTGCATTCTCTGTTGCGCCGCCTTAACGGCGTTCCTCATGAGCTCGATTTCAGAATTTGACCACCGATAAATGGAGTATGGCCCTCCAAGGACAAGTCCTGGCAGTCATGTGGGCCATGGATGCTGTGAGCTATGGCCGAAACTGTACGTCATTTCCAGCGAATTTGTGTTGCTATTCTGTCAACATACAGGTCCAAGAAAAAGTTTGCTTGGGTTTGGTGGAAGGCGTCCCTGGAACTCGCTCTATCATCTGCGTCAACAGAAATCACCGGTAAAGTGGAATTTCTGAGCCATATGGACTTCTTTGCTCTCCCTGTACTCTCATGTCCACCAAACTCACCAGATTTAAACCCAGAATCCATGAGACCACCTCGGTTTGGCTGTTCGCCCTGCTGGAGATGGCTCCAAATCCTTGTCGGTACCTTCCAGAAATTCATCGACTCTCTTTCTGTACGTCTCACAGCGGTCCACGCTTCAAAAGGCGGATGTACAGGCTTTTGGCAGGTGATAACAGTAACGTGACAGGAGACTGCATTATGTGCTTTGGCTCTCAGCCACCTATCCGCTCTCTCGTCTGCATTTAACATTGGAATTACCGTTGCACTCTTAATGTTATCACCCCTCCTTTTAATAACACCGATCGTTGTTTTGACTTTCCTGTACGCTGAGTCTGTCCTTCCGGCAATCATTACTTTTTCGATGTCTTCACATTTTTCCTGCAGCCATTTCAACTTAGCTTCCCAGCACTTCCTATTTATTTCATTCCTCAGCGGCTTGTACTTCTCTGTTCGTGAGTTTCCGAGATCAATTTTGTACTTCCTTCTTTCATCGATCAATTGAAATATTTCCTCTGTTACCCACAGTTTCTTCGCAGTTACCTTCTTTGTACCTATGTTTTCCCTTCCAACTTTTGTGATGGCCCTTTTTAGTGATGTCCATTCCTCTTCAACTGAACTGCCTACTGATCTATTCCTTATTGCTGTATCTATTCCCTTAGAGATCTTTAACCGTATCTCGTCATTCCTTAGTACTTACGTATCCCACTTCTTTGCGTATTCATTGATCCCGACTAATGTCTTAAACTTTAGCCTACTCTACATCACTACTATATTGTCACCTGAGTCTATGTGTGCTCCTGGGTACGCCTTACAATCCAGTATCTGATTTCGGAACCTCTGTCTGACCATGATGTAATTTAACTTAAATACTCCCGTATTACCCGGCCTTTTGCAAGTATACCTCCTCATTTTGTGATTCTTGAACAGAGTATTCGCTATTACGAGCTGAAACTTGTTACAAAACTAAATTAGTCTTTCTCCGTTCTCATTCCTTGTCCCAACCCCATATTCTCCAATAACCTTTTCTTCTACTCCTTCGTCTACAACTACATTCCAGTCTTCTATGATTATTAGATTTTCATTTCCCTTTACATTCTGTATTACCCTTTCAATATCCTCATACACTTTCTATATCTCTTCATTTTCAGCCTGCGACGTCGGCATGTATACCTGAACTATCGTTGTCGGTGTTGGTTTGCTGTCGAATCTGATAAGAATAACCCTTTCACCGAATTGTTCACATTAACACACTCTCTGCCATACCTTCCTATTCAAAACGAATCCAACTCATGTCGTACCATTTTTTGATGCTGTTGATATTACCCTATACTCATCTTACCAGAAATCCTTGTCTTATTTCCACTTCACTTCACTGACCCCTACAATATGTAGGTTGATCCTTTGCATTTCCCTTCTCAGATTTTCTGGTTTCCTTACCACGTCCAAGCTTCCGACATTCCACGCTCTGACTCGTAGAATGTTATTATTTCGTTTGTTATTAAATCTTTTTCTCATGGTAACCTACCCCCTGCAGCCCCTCCCGGAGATCCGAATGGGGGGCTATTCCGGAATCTTTTTCCAATGTAGAGATCATTATGACACTTCTTCAATTACAGGTCACATGTCCTGTCGATACACGTTACGTGTCTCTAATGCAATGGTGTCCATTACCTTCTGCATCATCATGCCGCCTTCAGGGGCAGTTTCCTACCCCTAGGACAACAGAGTGCCCTGAACCTCTGTCCGCTCCTCCGCCCTCTTTGAGGTCGTCGGCAGAATGAGGGGTGTCTTCTTATGCCGGAAGTCCTCGGCCGCCATTGCCTATTATTAATCAAAATTTAAGGATTGGCGGGATTCGAACCCAGTACTGAAGATGTGTTGTTTATGAAGCAAAGACGCTATCTTTTTTTTTTTGGAATTTCATTTTCATTTTGTTCCTTATGCGTCGTGGCGGACGTCCTCTGACGCCCGTTGAAGTTCATTAGCTAACCCTCTGACCGAACACTCTGAACTACTTTGCGGGCTAAAATGTTACAGCTCATGTGAGTTTGGAACTCACGAGACCTAGACCACGGGTGCCATCTCATTTGCTGTAGTAACGTGCAAATTCCAGCCATCATCGCCGATGAACATCACTCAGTATGGTAGCACCAACCTCACGCCTGGTGCGGAGGCTAAAACGTTACAACGTTCGCTGAAGGCTCGTCGACGAGACACTGCTAGTAGCCTCTTGGTTCATAAGGACAGTTAGCCACTCAACAGCCGCACCCCTGTTCGCCCACACACACCTCCGCAGCTGTCGGTCAGCGCCGTTACCTGTGGTCCTTGGTGCCACATAGTTGCCTCAGCATCGGTTTTGGATAGTACAGTTTTGCCAAGTGCGGTGTACTTTGACATATAGTTGCATATAGTTTACACACTTAGCAGTGTTGGATATGTTTTCATTCTTGGTCAGAAAGCCAATGATCATGCCCCTGACACACCTTATAAACTTCCCCCTGCCAGTGATCCAACGTGCCGCCTGTGAGAGATTATTATATGTTGATTTCGAACATAGGCCTTGGTCACTTTGATGTGACTGAACCGTGCCACTGATCATTTGTTACTGAAACGTTTTTATCTCGGTTCTAGTAATCGTGAGATCTTGATGTGCTTTATTTAATTCATGCTGAAGAAGAACCATTGAAGTAGGATAAAGCTCTACGCAGCGTTATGAACTAAAAATTCAAATTAAATTGTTTAATCTCAAATTCCAAGTAAGATTTGATACTTTGCTTGCATCCATTTCAGTTTTTCAGATTTTACATGGATAAGAAATACGTACCTTCCTAGCACAAATATGTTTGGGGTTGAAGTGTTATGTTTCTGTGCCCTGGCGCCTTACCACTCCCAGCTCCTCGCTTGCTGAAGTATTTCAAGTAATTCATCAGTTCCTTAAATTAAAGCCTTTATTGGAGCATACCATTATTTATGCGAAATGATACGATAATTGGTCATATTCATTTATTTGATTAATTATCCAATATTTATTTTAATTAATTCTCAAAATTTGCTGTGCTTTATTAATTTTAGACTGCAGGATCACGAATATCTTGCAAAGAGTTTAGTTCGGTACTCGACATCTGCAACTGCTACATAAAAATACCGTTCCTTTTACATCAATGCAGGCCTCTATCTGTTCGGTAGCAGCTGCATAACTCTACATCTACTTTAAGAAAGTTGACGTTTCATCCAAAGTGTTGTTTTTTCCTATTCTAAAAACACTACCAACATCTCGGAAACGTGTCCTTCCCCGTTCCTCCGTGCAATTTTACTGACAAGGGAGATTGCAAGCAATTTGGCACTAGTGCTTTCTCATTTCGCTGGTATTCTTACGATGTATGAAGTTACTCATAGTCTTTCCCCCTCTCTGTGAATTCAGTCTTGTGTCTTACACAAGTCGCTCATTGTTTAATACTAATTACTGATTGTCTTCAGCATTAAGCAATAAAATGTAAAACATAAAATATATTTATCTTTTTCATACGTTCTTCATATGGCGACTTAGCGCTTAATTTGTTCAACATGTTAAAGGAATCATGTTGACAGTATTCAGATATTCACAAAACAGTATAAACTGCTCTGCACGTTTGTCTAAAAGAAAAAAAAACCGTAAGTTCGAGATTTGATCCAAGCCTAACCTTGCAAATTTCTTGCCTACTTAATGCGAAACTGGCTTCCGACCATGTATTTTGTTAATTTGTGGGAAACCATATATACCATGTGATCAAAAGTTTCCGAATACCTGGCTGAATATGGCTTACAAGTTTGTGGCGCCCTCCATCGGTAACGCAAGAATTTTATATGGTGTTGGCCCACCCTTAGCCTTGATGACAGCTTCCACTCTCGCAGAAATACGTTCAATCAGGAGCTGGAAGGTTTCTTGGGGAGTGGCAGACCATTATTCACGGAGTACTGCACTGAGGAGAGGTATCGATGTCGGTCGGTGAGGCCTGGCACGAAGTCGGCGTTCCAAAACATCCCTAAGGTGTTCTATAGGATTCAGGTAAAGACTCTGTGCAGGACAGTCTATTACAGGGATGTTATTGTCGTGTAACCACTCCGCCACAGGCCGTGCGGTGCTTGATTGTGTTGGAAGATGCAACCGTTATCCCCAAATTGCTCTTCAAAAGTGGGAAGCAAGAAAGTGCTTAAAACATCAATGTAGGCCTGTGCTGCGATAATGCCACGCAAAACAACAAGGGGTGCAATCTCTCTCCATGAAAAACACGACCATCCCATAACACCACCACTTTGGCACTACACACGCTGGCAGATAACGTTCACGAGGCATTCGCCATACCCACAACCTGCCATCGTATCGCAACATTGTGTACCATGATTCGTCACTCCACTCAATGTTTTTCCACTGTTCAATCGTCCAATGCATACGCTCCTTACATTAAACGAGGCGGCGTTTGTCATTTACCGGCGTGATGTGTGGCTTATGAGCAGCCTCTCGACGACGAAATCCAAGTTTTCTCACCTCCCACCTAACAGTCATACAACTTGCAGTGGATCCTGATGCAATTTGGAATTATTGTGTGATAGTGTGGATAGATGTCTGCCTATTTCACATTACGACCCTCTTCAACTGTCGGCGGTCTCTGTCAGTCAACAGACGAGGTCGGCCTGTACGCTTTTGTACTGTACGTGCCCCTTCACGTTTCCACTTTACTTTCACATCGGAAACAGTGGACCTAGAGATGTTTAGGAGTGTGGAAGTCTCGTGTACAGACGATGACACAAGTGACACCTGACCCGTTCGAAGTCCGTGAGTTCCACGGACCGCCCCATTCTGCTCTTTCACGATGTCTAATGACTGCTGAGGTCACTGATGTGGAGTACCTGGCAGTAGGTAGCAGCACAATGCACCTAATATGAAAAAACGTATGTTTTTGGGTGTGTCCGGATACTTTTGATCACGTAGTGTAAGTGTCTATGTGACCTAGTTCTCATCCCAGAGCAACACATCAAATTGCACCATCCTCAAAGTGACCAAGCTTTCTTCCAGCTGAGATCTTCCATATTACTGATCTAGTATTTTAATGAGTGAGAAAGAATAATAAACGTCCTTTGCGCCGACTTGCAACGTGGTCGGTGGTAGGGCCTGGCGCAGAGCTGTAAAAACTCTGTTGGTCTGCGCGCCTCACGCATTTCTCGTGTTTACTGCCACTGTGAGCTGTCTGTACTGTAGAGGGTCGGTCATTTTACAGTGCGTGTTTTTCAGAGGAGGAAATGAGTTCTCACTGCGCTGTGGCGCCCTTCCGCTTGTCGGGGAGAAATAAATGTTTTCTTCTGTCCATTCCGCCAGCGCGCTAGGTTTTTGCCGCATTAAGTTTACCCTCTCTCAATGCGTGTATAAAAACAGCCTGGAGTACCATCATAAAAAGTGTTATTTACTCATTCTTCCTCTATACAACGCACATTTTATGTTTAATTAAGAAAACAGCGATATGGCGTTTTTATGTAGAGGCTTTCATTAACGCTTTCCCGAGAAGCTTTATGCAGGAGGAAGAAATAAGACCAGCACACAACAGTGCATAAATCTAAATCCTGCACTGAATGGATACGAGTAATGGAAGTTTCAAATTCCTGTCGGATTGATTCCGAATTGGTGCCTTAGATATTTCTCAACGTTCCGAACGTTGAAAGCGAGGTGGCCTTCTTTTACAAGGAACACGACAAAACAATACGGTGCATTCCCTTCAGAACTTAGCACACCATAGGACATGTGAAAGAAAATTCGCACTGCTGCCGTAGAAGCTGAAGTGGCCTTCTGAGGATGATTTGGTAGATAGAGAACCCAGTAACTACCAACGACTTCCTGTCAGTCATTAAGTTACTATTTTCTTAATTTATTGACAGAATATGATTCACAAGATTCAGGATACAAAAATGTTCAAAATGAGTTTTTATTGTAGACAGTTCTGCTGCAGTATACTTGTGATAGACAACAACGTCTCTGAAAACTGAGTACCGAGAAGGATACTGAAACGAAATTTAGTATAAAGTTTAGGTAACTGAAAATGTACACGTGATATGGTTTACAGCTCTGTACAGGATTTCTCAGCATAATCTGAAGCATCTCTGCGTTCCCGAGTGAGGTCTTAGAGGAATGTAATCGAAGACTGTGTAGATATGTTCTGTTATGGCACAGAACTGTAAGGGATTGAAAATTAGTATATTTTATTTTAGCACTCGATTTCATGATTTCGGTACTGTAGCGAATCTATGTCCTACATCTCCAGAGTAATCTACAAAACAGCGAAAGATGTATCCGAGACGTCGGCCGTCGCCTCATAAACCTCATACTGTTCGCCGCCTACCACTGCTGATGGAGAAGTTGACTGACTTCCGACAACGCCATATCGCAGAGTGCTGACAGCACCGAACTTCAGCTCAGAAACAGGCAGCATGCCTTCGTAAGGTCCACGTTCCTATTCAACACTTCGGCGCTTCTGTGTGCCGAAAACTACTTGGCTGGTTGGATGGAGATCGACCAACCACACGACTACCGACAACACCACATCGCAGATGAATCGTCAAAGGTCAGCGTAGAATTCGGTGTGGGATTGCTGTGCCTGCAGACGAGTAGCCGACCCAGCAGCCGTCAGCATGAATCCGACACGCAGCTGAAGACGATTGTGAAGATGGTTAATAAATAATTGAACTTTAACAATGCTTTAGTAGCATCAGAGACGCATCGCAGCTATCCTGACTTCTTGCAGAGGTGTCTCCGCTCGGCCTCTCTGTAAATTCATATGAGAAGTGAGCACTCACACATCAGAGGATTTGGCGTCGGAGGTGTTAGACTCAAGCGCCTGGAATTCGGACGCAGAGATCTGCTTCTACAACGTCAATACTTCGCAGCAGTAACCGTAACGCAGTGAGCACACAGAACATTTTTCTTTCTTTGTGATATGGCAGAATTTAGACGTATTGACGGACGTACTACTTCAATAGTACCTTATGCATAACGCTGTGGATTATCAAATTTCAGAGGCAATTGTAAAAAAATCGTATTTTGTGTCAGTCAGATGTGCTGTTTGTAAATTAACTGTTCGAAGTGAACCACGCACTAAATTTGTACCAGTAACTTTCCGCACTTGTAGACGCTATGGGTATGCAGAACAGGAGGTGTACTGAGTGTCATTGGGTGATAATCAGGCAAAGGAAGTAACTAAGCCTCGTTTCGTACAGTGTAAGTCGTATTTTTTCCGTCCGGTATATGTTGGCAAAGATATTTTTTGTATACGTGTAAGCTAGTGGTAAATTGTACAAATCTGCTAGGCACGAGGTAAGCTAGTGCTAGTGATAATACAGCCCCTCTAACGGATCAAGTGCCACAACTGTTAGAGGGATAAGCTCAACAAAAGTTACGCCACGAGGAGTGGGAGGCACAGGTAGAATCTTTGCGAGTCGCGCGAGATTTACAGCCGGGGTCGAGTGGTCAGTAGCAATGTCCCACTTTTCAAAAGATTCTTCAATAGCTAACCACATCACACTGTTTTCCGGCAAAACAGAGGACGTCACGGTATTCATTAATAGTGTATTGGCTACAGTCAGACTGTGTAATTGGTCAGATGAAATTATTTTGCGGATAGCCTTTTCACGCATTACGGCTGAAGTCAAGACATTCGTCATGTATTATGAGACACTGAGTAAAGCAAGTACATCTGAGCAGTTAACGGAAGGTTTGCGTCAGAGATAACGTAAGCAAAATAGGGAAAAATTGTGAGTGTTGACACAGAATGAAAATGAGACTATAGAGACTTTTTCCGACAGACTCAGTGAAATTAATGCTCAAACATACGGGTTGACGGAAAATCCTGACTCGGATCTCGTCATACTCAGGAAGTCTGAAAACATATCACTCGATGTATTTTTGCGAGTAATTCCTGCGGAGTTTTGACGAAAGAGTCTGAATGGAAAATCCAGACGATTTGGCTGCAGCACTGCGTATTGCCACGCATCTGCAGGAGATAGATATTGCTACACGGGTACGCACTGATAAGCGACGTTTGGCTTCTGAAAATAATTGTTATCGTTGTGGCAATAAAGGGCATTTGAAGCCGCAGTGCAATCAACCACAATGTTACAGATGTTGTCGTTTCTGTCAGAAGGGCAGGAATGAGAATCAAAATGTAGGAAATATTCAACGAAAACGTTAAACATGAAAGGGTGTGTTTCATTCGTCGAAAAATTGGCCCGGTAAGTCAGAGTACTTCAGACACAAAGGCAGAGGCGGATTGTTGTTTCTTGGACTTTGTAAGTGGTAAGGAATGTAAATTTCTAGTCGATACTAATGAGCATATATCGATTATTAGTATAGACCTCGTGGGTAGAAGAAGACTACGAATTCAAAGGTATAATTATATGGAATGGGAAAAAGTGAGCCCACATCTCGTGGTCGTGCGGTAGCGTTCTCGATTCCCACACCCGGGTTCACGGGTTCGGTTCCCGGCGGGGTCAGGAATTTTCTCTGCCTCGTGATGGCTGGGTGTTATGTGATGTCATTAGGTTAGTTAGGTTTAAGTAGTTCTAAGTTCTAGGGGACTGATGACCATAGATGTTAAGTCCCATAGTGCTCAGAGGCATTTTTTTTTGAAAAAGTGACTTGGTATCATTGGGGACAACGCAGCTCATTTTTAGGATTAGGACTATAGAGTTTCCTGTTGCCAACTGTGGGACAAGATTGTTCTCCGATTCTTGGACTTGATTTCATGGATAGGCACCAAACAAAAATTAATGTTTTACAGCGCTCATTCGAACCTGGCTGGAAGTTGTTTCCAGTTTCCAATGGGTCAAACAGCTTTGAATGTTTCAACGTTGCAAGGTGTACCGATTGCTAAGGTTTCCCCAACTGAAGTCCGTACACGTACATTAAAGATGATTGCAGATGACAAAGTACCTGCTGGTACAGGGAAGTTCGTTTGGGTATGTGTAGATGTCGATGCGCTACAGCAGAGATTATATGTAGGTGAGCCACTGTAGAACAATGAACCATTAGATAAAATGCATGGTGTTATACGAAGAAGGGTTTCGCGCGTAACCAACTATAAGGATGAACTGATGAGTCCGGTGAGCTTTGATAACTTCGGGACAGATGAAGTGAATCTCCCAAAAGTATTGCTTATAGCGATTTTAGAGATACTTGAAGATGAGGATATCGAAGATCACGCTGTGACCACAGCATCAATAAAACCATCAATGCGTCCGTCCTACGTGACAAGGTTCGTCACTTGAAAAAAAAAAAATATTCAGACCTTTTCCAATTCAGATAGTCCACTACCAGCAACATCTATTACACAACACTGCGTGCCAAGAGGCGATAATCCATCGGTTTACGGGAAACCATACAGGATAGCGAAACAACTACAGCTACTAGTAGACGAATTTATAGATCAACAATTGGGTGAGGGTATTATCGAGCATAGCAATAGCCCTTTGTCGGCAAATATTATCCTTGTACCCAAAAAGTTAGTTGATCGTAACAGAAAATATTGATTTTGCTGTGACTATCGTTCCTCAAATGCACGCTCCACAATTGACTTACTTCCACTATCAAACGTAACGGATGCATTATATAAGAGAGGAAAATGTAAATATTTGTCAAGACTGCTCTTAGAAATAGTTATCATCATCTAGAAGTGTTTGCTGAAGACAAACCAAAAACTGCTTTCATAGCAAATTCAGGCCATTAAAAATTTTGAGGAATGCCGTTTGGATTGAAAAATGCTCCAGTTACCTTCCAAAGGCTACTAGATGGTGTACTTCCTGGATTAAAACCGAAAATCTGTAAATCTTGACGGTACAGTCGTCTATTCAAAAACTATAGAAGACCATGTTAAACATCTGAATGAAATGTTTAGTAGATTGAAGGCAGCACACTTAGACTAAGTGCGGAAAAATGATTAAGTGTCGAGAAATGCCATTTTGCTTAAATACAAGTAATTTACCATGGGCATATTATCAATCAAGACAGAATGAGTACGGATCCTCGATTTACGTGCACTGTATATTATTTTTCGACTTCAAAAACTATTAAATGATTATAGTTATTTATTCGGTTATGCAGTTATTATCCCAAGTTCATGAACTGGTTTGCTGAAATTGCATGACCAATAAGTAACTTGCTACGAATAGGTGTAAGTTTGCCAAAAAGCATTAAAGAAACCCAAGGGGATATTATAATAAGATCATGTGTTATTATACCCAGACATTGAACAGGAGTTCATATTTAGCCAGAATGTTGATGGAAAAGAACAACTGGTGGCATATGCCTCCAGACAATTTAATAAGAATGAAACTAATCATTCAACAACGGTAAAAAATTGTTAGCAATTATATACCGTATATCTTATTTTCGCTACTACTTGTACAGTCATATATTCAAAGTAGTTACAGACCAATCATCTTTAAAATAGTTATTACCATTTACTGCCGCCAAATTATATTTCGCGGAAAGACCACAAAGATAAAATAAGAAAGATTAGGGCTCGTACAGAGGCATATAGGCATTCCCTCGTTCTGTTTGGGAGTGGAACAGGGAGAGAAGATGCTAGTTGTGGTACGAGGTACCCTCCGCCACGCACCGTATGGTGTATTGCGGAGTATGTATGTAGATGTAGATGTAGATTAGGGTTAAAAGATTCATGAAGTCAATTATCAAGATGGATATTAAAATAAGTGAGTTAGATCATGAGGTAATTCATAAGCATGGAGTCAAACACACAAATGCTGACGTTCTAAGCTGAAAAGTATTAGGTGGAAATATTGGATAAGGGTGCAAGCACCTGACAGTGAATGTAAATTTTTCGAGTCAAGCCTCAGTTCGAAACGCAAAAATTTTTTAGCTATGCAGATCTTCCCATGCGCACAACGAGCAGAATTGAGTCACTAGAAAATTCCGTTGCAACGATTACCAGAAGTTGACAAACCATTGTCTTTGTTAGGGTTATACGTCCTGGGATCTTCTAATGTAACAGAAGCAGGTAGTAAATATATTCTTACGATGTTAGATTATTTTTCACGATATTTAGCTTTGGAAGCCATTCCAGATTAGAACAAGCAATGCTAAACTGTTTATTAAAATTTGGTGAGCCAGAAAAAATTATTACAGACCAAGGCAGTAACTTTGTATCAGATCTAACGAAAAAGCTACGTCGCTTATTAAAAATTAAGAAGTCATGTACCAGCCCATTCCATCCTCAAACGAATGGACAGACAGAACGAGTCCACCATACATTACCCAAAATGTTGAGTCATTATTGAATTCAAAGCATTCAGATTGCGTACATATTTAAGTTATCTGTGTATGTAATTCAAAAGGTCACAGTAGAACTGGTCTTCCGCCGTACGAGGTAGTGTGTGAGCGGAAAATAACATAAGCTTTTGATGTACTTCAATCTAAACTGGGTGCACAGGGCGAACCAGTGAAGAATTTTGCACAAAAGCTTAAAGAAATTTGGCAAAGAGTGAAGCGTGTCAACACATAAACTTTAGAGAAGCAAGGACATTTTGGGCAACAGGCGAGCAAACTGCCACAATACAGGATAAGACGGTGGGCATTACGAGATACTACAAAGGCAAAACGACGAAATTTTTAATGAAACTTACAAAGTTATGGAAATGACTTTGCCAACCGCGGTGGCCGAATGGTTCTAGGCACTCCGGCCGGCTGGCCGCCCCCCTTGCGACTTGCACCAGGGAAGAACAGCGTTCTGTTATTCGGTTTTCGTGTAGTGAAGGTGTGAAACCTATTGAAATTCATAGACGAATGAAAGTTCAGTACGGTGATGCATGTCTGTCACAGCAGCAAGTCCACGAATGAAGTAGGAAATTCGCAAATGGTGTGGCTTCAGTGGAAGTTGCTCCTCGTCCAGGTCAGGCACAACGAGTTGTGACTCAACAGAACATTGCAGCAGTTGAAGCCATAGTGAAGGAAAACCCGACGAGTGACACTGAATGACATTGCACACCACATTGTGCATGATGTGCTCCAGTTTCACAAAGCATCTGCAAGATGGATGCCAGGCAGCTGACTCCTGATATGAGAGAACGACGTGTTGATGGTTGTGAAGAACTTCTTCGGCGCTTTGAACGAGAAGCTGATGGCTTCCTTACAAGAATCGTTACTGAGGACGAAACCTGCGTTCACTTCCATTTTGAGTCTCTTCCTCATTCACCAAACTCACCAGACCGTGCCCCAAGTGATTTACATATATTTGGAGCACTCAAAGACGCAATAGGAGGAAAGAAGTTCCGTTGTGATGAATAGGTACGCCACGCAGTGCATGAATGGTTGCGCGGACTACCAAAGAATTTTTTCCTAAAGGAATTTATGCACTTTGTAAGCGCTGGAGGACGTGCATTGAGCGTGGGGAAGATTACGTTGAAAAGTGATGCAGCTTTGTACCACTTCTGCACAATAAATAATATTTTTAAAAATATTTAAGGTTTTGATTTGACTCACCCTTGTAGATTAATTAAGCTGGCGAAGATTCAAGACTTCACTAGCGTGGTAACACACGTAACAGTTGTAAAATATTTTTTTAAATATGAAGTAGTTATCGAGTAAGTAGTAACAAGTAAAACAGGGAAAATTCGGGACGAACTTTGTTAATGATGGTGTGCTACAACACAGAATAGCAAGCGCTTGAAAATTAGAAAATTTTATTAAAACTTATTCACCTAGCTACAAAGTGCGGTCATACCAGAGGCAGAGACAGAACCAGGAAATGGGCGGTATGTCGCAAGTATGACAGGCCTTGGCACACAAGAACACTACGCCGAGAGACAGCGAGGACGAGCTCAGCAGAAAACAGCACGGGGCAGAAAACCAACAGAAACGTGACATCCGTATCTTTAGCTCATATGAGATGTCGAAAGGAACTGTGCTTACTCCTTAAGAAACAGTTTCAGAGAACCTACACTGTAGTTAAGAGCCTGTTAAGTGAATGTAGCAGGATAAGGACACATGCGGTCATTAAGAACCAAGCATCGCGTCATAGCGTCACATTAGCTCCCTCTAAATATTCGAGCTCCGCAGCTCTCAACTACTTGATCATTAGGATCGATGGCGTTCACAGTAATAGCACTCGATTTCATGAGTACGACACTGCATCGAACCTGTGTCCTAGATCTCCAGAACGGTTACATACCAGCTGAAGATGTACCCGAGATGACGATCTTCACGTCCTGAACCTCCTATTGCTTGCCGCGCACCATCGTTGGTGGAGAAGCTGACTGTCCACATCATATCGCATAGTGATGACAGCACCAAACTTCAGTACGAAAACCGGGAACAGTGTCCCGTGGGGTCCCGTTCCTGTTCAAAGCTGAGGCGCCTCCGGTTGCTGAAATCTACCTGGCTGGTAGGAAGGAGATCGACAGTCAACACGACTTCCGATAACACCACATCGTGGATGTGTCGCCAAAGGGTCAACACAGAATTCGGAGTGTCATCGTGTACTCTTGCAGCTAGCACGAGACCATTCATTATGGACTAGAGCGCGCCGCGACGCGAAGTCTGGGCCTGCAGACGAGGACCTCACCTGGCAGACTTCAACAGCAATCCAACAAGCAGCTGAATGAAGAAGGGTCTACAAGGCCGGTATGGAACAAGACGATTGTAAACATAGTTAACAAATTATCGAACTTTGACAATGTTTTACAAGCTTCAGAGACACTTCACAGGTACCCAACTGCTATCCTGACTTCATGCAGAGGTGTCTCCGGTCGACCTCTCTGTAGTTCCTAGAGCGTAGCCCCCCCCTCCCCCTTCCAATCACCACCCTAACTCACTCTTCATCAAGCTGTTTACTTGGAAGGCCACGAATGAACATCAACCATTGTTACAAGTCTTTGACGCCCACGTTGCGGACTGGTGCCCCAGATATGTTATTCTGAGCTTGGAAGCAAGAGGAGTGCTGGTGAGTATCGTTTTGCGAAGAAGGATTGAACTTTACTAGTATTTTCAAGGGAATGGTGTGGAGTAAGGGAAAGAAAATAAACTGGACTCAAATACCTCCCAGATACTGTCCACTGTCTCCAAAGGAGAACCAAACGATCTCATTTGTCTCCTAAACATACCCAAAGCGTTATATTTGGCGTCTGGCCACTACGATCACTATATCCCCGTTTAATATGTAACTGACGACCAGTGCTAAAGAGGATGTAGTGATAAACATGCTTTGACCAATTAGTTGGACAGTGGCGGCTTTCACGTTGCGCCCATTACACTTGGGGGGACATATGGCATCTCGTCAATGGGATGATCCATTTGTCATCAGTCCAGCTCTTGGAGGACTCTGTCGACACAGGTAGATCTCAACCTTATGCGCTGAGGTGACATTCCAGTTAACACTACATTCAACTCTCTTACATCCATTATAAACATACACTGTCGCAATAACATTCCCATTAGAGCCATAACCTCACAATTTTACAAAAGCATTTCAGATAAACTTCTGTCTCACTCAAAACCATACACACGTTTTTATGGCTCCCTTTGACGTCGTCGAGTTTTCATACCTTTTGGTTTCGCATTTTATCTTCGTTTAACGGCTATTCGATGACTGGATTCGCCATTACAATGAACTTTTCGGGCACACAGGAGACGGCGTTACACTACAACTAGGTGCTGTAATGTATCCTTCCCCTCCGGTATGAATTTTTGTGATTTTAAATTTATGTATGAGAGTAAAATATTATCACAGAAAAGACACGGCCCATTGGAAGGAGAAAAGAAAACGTATGCTTATAAAATTTGAGAGGAGGTACTAGATCCCTCATTCTTTTCTTCCGGCATGAAAAGATTCTGTAAGAGATTATTTCTTTACTCATACTAGCGTGGTTTCATTCTCATAGAAATAATTAGCTGCAGACGAAGGTGTGGTCGTTGGAAAGCAGCGAGATGTTGGCGCAAAACCGTGTTACCGCTGCCGACCGCGGTGGCCGTGCGGTTCTAGGCGCTGCAGTCCGTAACCGCGGGACTGCTACGGTCCCAGGTTCGAATCCTGCCTCGGGCATGGATGTGTGTGATGTCCTTAGGTTAGTTTGGTTTAAGTAGTTCTAAGTTCTAGGGGACTGATGACCTGAGATGTTATGTCCCATAGTGCTCAGAGCCATTTGAACCATTTTTGTTACCGCTAATTGTCCAGGCAAAGAAATAGTTAGCAGTATAATAACAACCACAATCATAATTCGTTAAAGAAGTTGAATGCAGATTCGACTTACAAACACTGAACTGGGAAGAACGACAGTGTGATTATAGCTCGCGTATTGACTACGTCCAACTAATTTACGTGGCAAGAATTAAACAAACTAAAGTTCATTAGTGCGGAAAAGTAGTTCCCATAGAACGATATGCAAAAAAAGAGGAAATAGTTCAAATAACATTACTTTTAAACACAAAATACCAGTTACAGGAATGATGCACCGTTACCTCACCGAGGCTCGAAGGAGAAGAAGAAGAAAGGAGGATTCAGAGTTCTGTTATTTCAACAAAAGACGAACGAAAGAAGTCCTTTTCACGGATACCTAAGATACAAAAATGAACTTGGTTTTCCGCTTAAAATAAAATGCTACACAGCCAGCCCGCCACCCCTATCTCCGCCCCTTGAATGGCGGAAACAACGTCTATCATAATACTACATGTACGCGCCATTAAACGTCATTCAGGAGTTTGAACAGTTGAGGTAGAAAAATACAATTATTAGGTATTACAAGAGACATATGGCGTAATTTTGTTAGAAAATTGTCTTATTATAGAATCACAGTATTTTCTTGAAAGCAGTTCAGTACATCAGTATGATAAGGAATGGTCTCTTTGTCATGTCATTCATGCAAGTGAGCCAAAGATGTGATAAAATTTTACAGTAGAGCAGTAGGTGTCATGACTTAGGGTTAAAGTCTGGATTTATTTATACACTCAGGATTATATTTAAGTAAATTTTCCCCCCTTCTGTGTCAAATTGAACACAGTTAACAGGAAATCAGAAGAAATTTGTGACGGGGCCTTCAGACCTTAACAGTTTCTGTGAGCTTAGTGAGTTCAGTGAATCACTGTCTTTCAGAACTTATTTCTTACAAGCAAGTGCATTAATATTGCCCACAGATAGCAACATTTTGGTGAGAGAGAGTACAAGCAAAGTATTTATTTACAGGATAAATACAATATATTTCTGTTGGAAAGGTAATCATAATTTATAATAAGTAGCTTTCCGAGCAGTGGCATTGGTTCCTTACGTCTTTGGCCTGAGGTACAAAAACATCGATATCCCGTAGTATCTAATCATTCCAGCAAGCCAGAAAAACATTATACATTTATTTAATGAAAAATTAGCATTTGCGTATTTTGTATTAAGATCATATCTATGTGTGAAATCCACAGATCGCAGAAAGGACAGAAGAATAAAATATTTGCTGGGTATTTTTGCAGTGCCAAGTCGATAAATAATCTGCAAAAGTCCACAAACATTTAACGGTACAATTATTCGTATGACATTGAACGCCATTAATAAAAATTCAGAGTTTCATGCTCATATTATATTAACAAATTGTATTACATATATACAAACGACCAATAATTAAGGTATTTCTCTCATAAACGAAGCTCTGATTTTATTTAGTTCAAAGGTAGTAGGAAAGGCAGACAGATAAGTATTTCTTACAGCTAAATATTTAATACTACAGAAAGAGACTGATTAAATTATTTACTCAGTGGATGATATAGCTTTATATACAAATGTCTTCCGGTTTCGAAAACACAGACACAATTATTTTAAATCAGTTGGCATCAGAGCAATTCTGCTAAACTACCAAAGGTAGTGGAAATTCCTAGTTAAGATCATGGCTCTGTGCACAGACGCTATGGAATACTATGCCAGGTAGCTTCAGTACCCTAGTGTACAGCCCATACAAGATGCACATTAACACTAACAATCGCTTCTTTTTTTGTATCTCTACCAGCTATTATTTACACATAAACATTTAAGCCAGTCATTGCGAGACACAGCCGCGGGTGGTACCCATAGGTCACTTTATATGATGCGTGTAAAAATTGTGGCCTAGTTTACTTAATATATGCGCAAGTTATCAAGTTAACCACATGCAACAAATTTTAAGCACGAATAGTATTGCTGACATAGGCTTTCCCCAGTCCATGTGGATTCTATGAATAAATATGATTACATGATTTTCTCCAAGACTCATGTTACCTACTGATCTACAACTAATTGCTCATGTATTATCAAACAGTGAAAAATAAAGAAAATTAATCACCGGTATAGATATTTCTTAAGATCATGATCGGCATATAGCTACTGCTAGAAAATGGCTGCAACAACATGATAATGATGTTCTGTAATTCTTACATCTGTCACATCCCTTTGGCAACTGCCTTTCGTTTTGTCCATTAGGTGGAATATGAGTTTTGACATTATGTTTTGTATGGAAGTACTTCCATATGATACTGATACGAATAAACGATTCCTGGATTTTTATTAAAAACATGTAGAATTCCTTTAGTTTGGTAGCGGACCCGGTTCAGCATCATTCGCTAAGTCACAGTGCAGACTAAACTGTTGACTGATCCTGACGGACAGTCATTGAAGTGGATTGTGGCAAAAAAGAAGTCACAAAGAACTGCTTGTCGCCTCGCGAACCCTGTCAGCACGAAAACAGCACGAAGGAAGTTCCACCAAATTGCAGGGCAAACTGAAATTCCATAACCACTCGTCAGTGATAAAAAAATTCGTGACAGGAAAACGTGGTGTTGAAGCCCTAAAGTCAAGGAAAAATCATTTATTTAAAAGTTGTGAATCAGCCTTCACGCTGGCCATATAGTCAGATTTAACACAACATACGGCTGCAGCCGGCGGTTCATGGAACAGTTGCATAAAGTCACCGTTGCTTACTTCAGTAAAAAGTAAATTACATAAAAGAAAATTCTACACCTTGCCTATTTAATGAAAATCAAAGAATACATAATGAGCAAGTTAGTTCCGCAATCCATAAATGGTCAGAATCGGAGAAAGGAGGAGGATAAAGTAATTAATGAATACCTGAACACCTGAAAGAAAATAGTATTCTTGTATATAAAATTAGTATTCTTGAGAATATGTTTAAATATATATACAAATTTAAAACTCTAATTCACAATGTTGCTCAGAAGACTACTATACAAAAAAAGAGTGGACTGAAAGAAGGGAGAAGAAACGCTGCTCCCAGATGAAGCGATGTTGTCAAGAAAATAAGAATTGTAAATTAGCTCACATAGGCTCTTTAACTGGCAACAACGTGTTGCCTTGCAGAGAGAAATCTAAGCGGCAGTATAAAAGCTACTTTTGCGCAACGAGATCAACTACTACCCATCACATCTATGTCCTGCCTCATTGTCGTTTCTTCGTAAACTCTGGAGGCAAGGAGCACTAAAATCTGCAACCATATCCATGCTGTTAGCATTGAACTATTTGTTAAGTTTGCTCCTAGTTTCCGTCACAATGGCGGCACGTGATTAACTATTGCTTGTACAAGAGTCTGAAAACGTAATTTTGTCCTTGCCATTTCTATGTGATCAACAGGAACAGACCTGAAAAAGTCCACAGTTTCCACACTGAGAGACGATTCTTGTTATTTTCTGGGCAGACCTTCCAGACATATATGTGTTATAGTGGAAGTAGAAGATTAGGGAAGGTAAATCTTCCCTAGTGGATGTACACCATCACTAAAATTATCAGTGAGAGCTTACCATAAATTGAAAAAAACACATCCACTAGTGAAGGTGAAACATCACTGTACTAAGCTAGGGAAAGTGTACAGTAGCATATTATCCACTTGTGAAGGTGTACCATCGCCGCTCCCGAGCTATTAACGGTGCGTCCAACAAGGCTACCACGCATCAATATGAATGTAATTGTCGTGATCTAGTTCTTGTTACGTTACACAGCAGTGCAGTTATGGCTGACAGTAGTGTAGTTACGGTTTACGGTAGTGCAGCTGTGGTTCACAGTAGCGCAGTTACGGTTCATAATAGTTCAGATATGGTTGCATCAGTGAAGTTCTACGGACATCTTGTCAGGAAAAGGGAATAGTAGTGAAGCCAGTGCTGTTCAAGGAGCTAAATTCCAGATGTAAAGTTGATCTCGTCGACTTCCAATCGCAACCAGATGGAGATTACAGATTCGCAATGTTTTATCATGACCATCTCACTACATTCGTTATTCTCAGGCCACTGAAGTCCTAAACAGCTGAAGAGTTTGCGACAACATTATTGACATTTTTACCTTGCTAGGCGCTCGCTCAGTACTGAAGTCTGTCAATGGTAGTGAGTCCGTTAACAATATAATGAGCAGCTTAATTGAACCATGGCGCAGACAGAGCCAATGCAGCGTAGAACGAGCAAATCAAGAAATAGAAAATATGCTAACTACATGGGTGCAGGAGCACAACACGGCAGAGTGGAGCTGTGCATTAAAATTTTATCAGCTAATGAAGAATAGCGCCGTACATTTTGGAATTAAAAAATGGCTCTGAGCACTATGGGACTTAACATCTGAGGTCTTCAGTCCCCTAGAACTTAGAACTACGTAAACCTAACTAACCTAAGGACATCACACACATCCATTCCCGAGGCAGGATTCGAACCGGCGACCGTAGCGGTCGCGCGGTTCCAGACTGAAGCGCCTAGAACCGCTCAGCCACAACGGCCGGCTTGGAATTAAAAGATCTCCGTACAAAACGATGTTTGGTTGCCCTCCTAAACAGGGTTGGTCTTCAAAAAGTTTACCTCCTGGAGTACTGATGAACGTTCACTCTGAGGATGACCAAAATATAATTAATCAAGTGACTGTTACCAGTGAGACAGGGACTGAAACGTTGCAACATAATGATCACAGCATATCTCCGTTGAAGAGGATAACATACCAACTGGAACAGAGGTTGAAAACAGAGAGAAAGAAAGTATTCCTGACAATAATGACTACTGCCTGACTGAATAAGACGAGTCAACTCGTGCTATTAAAAAAACATAGAACTGAGGTGCACAAGTGCTTAGAAGAACAAGCGCAAAGAATGCGGCAGTGTTCAGATCGCTGCTTTCCAACAGCGAAATAGGGTTGGACTGTGAGAGTTCCAGTTCCCAACTTTGATAGAGGAAGATGAGATGCTAGGTCGATCTTGGGTGTCGTCCTCGAGACAATGGCCTATGGTTTCTCCCGAATTAGGACGAGAGACTCTGTGCTGAGACAACTATATGCACGGTAATAAATTGTCTGGTTTTAAATAACTATGGAAGGCACGATACGATAAGCCAGTGTGGCTACAAGTACAACATTTTGTTTCAAGTCCCAGTTCAGAACTTGCTCTCTAAGAATAATCTCAGAAAAGGAAGTTCCACCAGAGGAAACTGTTGCCCTGAGGACAGTTGCGACGTCTCAGTCGATGGGAAGCGGCCAGGGATTCTTCAAATGCAACTGACAGCTAAAATGCTAGACTCTGGGATGCTTCTGCAAAAAACAAAGATGTGTTGTGCAACTAAAAGTGCCATGGTGCACGTCGTTGCTGCAGTAAATGAATTTTACATAATATGACAACGTTTTCAAACAACACGTGATAAATGCAACTTTCCAAGTACGACTGTTTTGTTGTTACAGCCATGGTTCACATTCCTTACCTCTCGGCAGTGAAGGTATACATTCACCAGTGTAGTGCACTATCCATAGTTAATGTGTATTGTTTGACAGAACTGGAATCAGTAATCCACTTTCAGTAAATGGGCCAGTGAAGGTACACTACTACCAGTGAAGGAACACTTTCCCTGAAACTAGTTATTAATCTTTTTTTCTGTGGACATAAGTTAAAATAGAAGACCTTATAGTTCGCTAAATACTATTAAGAAGTTTCCAATAACTGGATTTGAGAAGGAAACTGAATGTTCTCGAGATCACTGCGAACCATACATTGGTAATTACTGATGCTGCAGTTGGCTATTTGGTAACTTATTTCTTCTTCTACATGCAAGACTTCTACTAGTTATATTTGTCTTTAGTCTGTGGCGATATAAATTACCTTCAGTCTCGGATTCTCATCTATTTTCCGTTGCTAAGGGTTAGCTGTAACGGCCGTTTCCCCTGCTGGAACCTTCTAAGTAGATGCTAGGGATGTCTGCAGATAATACGTTCGCTGTGATGCCATATGTGAGAGATTGTACACAGCCTTCAAGATTCTCAGGCTCACGGATGTTCAGCACAACGCTATGTCGTACCTTCGTATCCTCTGTTACCCACTTATGGTCCACATATTAGCTATTTTTTTTTTCCATGCACCTCTTGCGAAGACCTTGCTTGATGTGTGTTTAACTCCTAGCCGTTGTAGAGGTGGCAAACATTACAGTATCAGACATCAATAGCTGCAGTGTTATTGCACATTTCCACTATGTATTCTGGTTAATTGTCACTCTGTGTTTCGTAGTTACTAAATGGCTAGAGCTTCTCACTGAAGAAGATTGCTATATTAACGGTCTCTGTGTTACGTCGTATTACCCTCCCTGTTACGGTTAACTGACCACGTTAAGCTAGCCTTCATGAATTTAAATTGGAAGCAAATTGCATACAAAAAGGTTTGTTTAAACTGCCTGCCTGTAAACTGTACTGAAAGACTACAGTTTTTAATGTTATTTACTCATTTATCTCATAGCAGTCACATGAATATGTGACACGTAAAACAGAAAATAATGTATAAAACAAGCTTACGTAAATATTAGCAGATAAGTGTAAAATTTTAGCAGGTGGATGCTGGGTGTTGTTAGCATTACAGATCCTCCAGAAACTTAATTATGGAGCAGCCTATAGAGAGGTCATTATGAAGTCACTACATTCCCATCAAAAATTCCTCTTAACACTTTCACTTACAACGTCTACTTCATTGCACCATAATCACATTCTCTGTTGTGTACACCGATCAACCAGAACATTACGACCATCTGTTTTACAGCGTGTCGTTCCACTTTTCAAACGCAGTACAACAGAGATTCTGCTTGGTGTGGATTCAATAAGCCCTTGACCGGATTCCATAGGTATCTGGCACCAGATGTCTATGCACAAATAAACCATTTTCCGTCAATTACGGGACGGTGCTTTTCGGAGTCGTAGCTGGCACCGATGTGTGTTCCAATGGGTACAGATCAGGCACATTTTCTGGTGAGGACATCAAAGTGATCTCACTATAATGCCCCTCAAACCACTGTAACACTATTCTGATCTTTCAACACGGACAGTTATCCTGCTGGAAGATGTCGTCGTTGCATTCGAGACTCCAAATATGAAGCGATCTATGTGGTCCGCTGTAATTTTCACAAAGTTCGCTGTTGTAATCATAAAAATGGTTCAATGGCTCTGAGCATAACGAGACTTCACATCTTAGGTCATCAGTCCCCTAGACTTAGAACTACTTAAACCTAACTAACCTAAAGACATCACACACATCCATGCCCGAGGCAGGATTCGAACCTGCGAACGCAGCAGCAGCGCGGTTTGTAATCATATTTTCGATTACCATCACAGATACTATGGAAGCCCAACTCAGTGCAATGTACAGCATAAGTCTGCCCTCATCGGCCTGTATTTTTGGCGCTGTTCACGTTTCGTGGATGATGGCGTGTAAGGACCCAACCATCGACCTGGTGTAACAACAAATGCGATTCATTCGACAGGCGACACGTTTCTATCGACGGTGAAAATTCATGCTGTGCCCATTGCAGTCATAACTGCCGATGTCATTGGGCCAACAAAGGAACACGTAGGGTTCGTGTGATGTTGGCTCAACTTTCTCCATCTTCAAAAATGGCCTTCGAACGGTGCTCTCCGAAACACTTGTGCCAGTATTGTAGTCTCTCGTCAGATCTGCCGCAGATCGCTGCCTATACTGCGTTACACGGTGCAGGATCCTCCGAGACGTGGTCTTCCAATACCATACGTCCTACTTGTTATTTCACCGTCCTTCAACCACTTCGTAGGTGCTCAAGACTGTAGTACGAAAACGGGCGACTAGCTTCGCCATTTTAGAGATTCCCGGTTCCAGCCACAGTGCCATAACAACGTGGCCTCCGCCAAAACTTCTTATATCAGTGGATTTCTGCATTTGCGACCCGCATCTTCGGTAGAATGACTGCCCATTTGTCTCTCTCTCTCTCTCTCTCTCTCTCTCTCTGCCGCTTACATTCTTTCGTAACTGCGTAGCGTGCCCGGAGATACACCAGCAAGCGTTCAACCTCGCGGTGGGCAGTCATTATACTGTTTTGTCTCATCAGTGTACAAGACACTACCGGCAAAGCGATGATTTGCGTCTTGGGAACCTACTTTTTTCACGGTTCAACGGACACCATAATTTTATTTGCAGCTTCTTCCGTGTAGGCTGCAGAGATGGGTCGCCCTGATTCTCAAGGTGTTGTGCAGGAAGCAGTGTCTAATCAGATCGCCAGCGCGCTACTGAATCACAAGCAGTCGATCGGTGGAGATAGTGAATATCCCAGACAGGATTTCTATCTCCAAGACTGGTGTGTATGGAACGTTTGACAATATCTGTCTGTTGCATATCTCACTCCAGTCTCGACCCAGCTACTGTTGCTTGAGATCTGGTGGTGGTATATTTGGTAATAGGTGATATCAGGGAACTGTGTCCTATTTTAGCGTAACACTGATAGTTTTTATTGTACCATTTACCTGGGTGTCGGTCTTGAACTAAATCCATCTACCCCATTTAGTTTCACAGGTGTGACAGAATAGCACAGTCGATTACGATGTACATGCAGTGTCTGTGTTTCCTAGGTTTCTCTTGTTATATCTCTCATACTGTTTCTAAGCTCTTCACATTTTTTTAAAAAAAGGAAAGGTTATTTGAAGATGTTTCTTAAATGTTAGAAAACGATCGGGTACTACGCCTAGCTCCTTAGACGTGAAAGTTCCTCGCAGATTAAAACTGTGTGCCCGACCGAAACTCGAACTCGGAACCTTTGCCATTCGCGGGCAAATGCTCTACCATCTGAGCTACGGAAGTACGACTCACGCTCGGTACTCACAGCTTGACTTCTGCCAGTACCTTGTCTCCTACCTTCCAAACTTTACAGAAAGTCTCCTGAGAACCATGCAGAACTAGCACTCCTGCGGAGACATGGCTTAGCCACAGCCTGGGGGATGTTTCCAGAATGAGATTTTCACTCTGCAGCGGAGTGTGCGCTGATACGAAACTTCCTGGCAGATTAAAACTGTGTGCCCGACAAAGAACTGAGGACCTTTGCCTTTCGCCGGCAAGTGCTCTACCATCTGACCTACCGAAGCACGACTCACACCCGGTACTCACAGCTTGACTTCTGCCAGTATCTTGTCTCCTACCTTCCAAACTTTACAGAAGCTCTCCTGCGAACGATGCAGAACTAGCACTCCCGAAAGAAAGGATATTGCGGAGACATGGCTTAGCCACAGCCTGGGGGATGTTTCCAGAGCTCAGATGGTAGAGCACTTGCCAGCGAAAGGCAAAGGTCCCGAGTTCGCGGCCCGGTCGGGCACAAAGTTTTAATCTGCCAGGAAGTTTCATATCAGCGCACACTCCGCTGCAGAGTGAAAATCTCATTCTGGATCCTTAGACGTGTTCAGAATCTGATATTAATTTTCTTGTCTAGGACATTATTAGATAGGGTGAATAGGCTCACCTCTGCTTCATTATTATTTGAAAAGTCTCTGGACCGTTTGAAATTTCTACTTCACGTATGTTGATCCTCTGAGATAATTGCTCCTCCATCTTCCAAAAAATTGCTTGATGTTGCTAGGACACGGCAAAACTTCTGAAATTAGCTGCCGCAAGACACTTGTAAGATAAACGTAAGGGGTGGCTAAACTTCTACTTCGTACATCCATCTTTATCTTACAAGATTTAATTAAAAGTCTTTTACAGTGCCCCCGAAAGAGCTATTTTGAAGTTCTCTCGCACTTTACTCGGCTTAGCTCTTGTATTATTCGTTTCAGCTTAAATAATAGTCCATCTGGCATATAGTATCGTAGGTTGCAGTCATACCAATAGAAGCGACAGACATTTTCTGCCCCTATATTTAGCAAATATTGTATTTATTGCTTCGTAAATTAGGCTTTTTAAATAGTTGGTAGCATACACAGGAAATACGATCCAACCATAATTTTTTGGGTTATTGCTAGTTACCACTGGTTTTAGAATTGTTAGTGTTTGTGGTAGTTTAAATTGTTGTAGGTTCTTCCACCAATGAGAATGTAGCAGTATCCGTTTTCCAGTTTCGGCCAAGATTTTTATTTAACTAGTGGTAAATTCCGTCAGTTCCTCCAACCCTTCTCGCTTTGAACTTTCTTAATTGCTCTACTAATATTATCTTCAGTAGAGGACGGCTAAGATATTGGTCTCAATTTCACCGTTCATCATTATCTTCCAATAAGGGCTTAATTTACAGTCTTTTTAAGATATACTTACTTAATGATCTTTTTAAACTGTAGATCGCCGAGGACCTCACAGTACTTTTTTTTCTGCTGCCTCATGTGTTGTACCTTCAGATCCTTGGATTTGGGCTGCCGTTGCTGTACATAGACGTTGTAAAAGAGACCATGTTTTCTGTCTGGTATGGGTGAGGTTTAAAGTTTTCATCATTTATTTACATCATCGGTTTTTCTATGTCTGAGTCACCTGTTTATCGTTATTTCTTATAAAGATACCCTTTATTGAAACAAAGAGTGTGTCTGTGTACCCGTAAGGAATATTCCTTTTTCCTCCAACGATGTTACGTATTGCTGGCTACTACTGAGTGCGTGTGGACGCAGATAGAAAGTTTCTATTGTGTGGTAGGCAAATTGGAAGTGTGAGTTGTAACGATGCGGAGGTACAGGTTTTCTTACTGAGCACCTTGCTAACCTCAAGCTCTTCCCTTGTTCTGTCCAGTTTACTGGATGGTACCCTATTTGCGTCATTAATTGCATATTCTCAGTTGCTGTGCTAACAGCTACAATACCCAATCTACATTCCTTGATGATAAAGACTCAGTAGGGGACGACTCTGAAATTCTACAGTTTCTGAATTGAATATCTAATTTTTTATAATTTCAGATAATTAAGTGCTGATGATTTCAATTTCATGTTAGCAATTTTCCATTCCGATACCGTTTATTGAGCGTACAGTACACAGCAAGAAACGAAAGCTACCTCTTTGCATCCTGACACATCTGCTTTGACCGTGTGCTATTGTTCTAGTGTTGTGTGCTATTCTTGCACCGTAAAAATGTCATATTGTAATCTGCAGTTAACATGTCCAAATGTTCACCCTTGTTTGCACACATTTCTTCTATATTTAACTGCTAGATGTAGTTTTGGTATCCGACATTTTGTCACATGATTCGGAACAGGACCCTTACATTGCCAGCAACCCGCACCCATCTCATCCCCGATGCTTTCATGAATCTAATTCCCGTAAACAATTTTCGCTCCTTAAAAGGTATATTTGCACGCCCAGATTTTCTTAGCAGAAAACGTAATTGCAAGTAACGAAGTAAAGAAATAACTTGAGCCATAGATATAGTCCACGGCTGTATAAATATTGTATGCAGCCGCTGGAAACATTTGAAGATTTTTGATCGTCATATTATTGGCGAACGAAGAAGAGTTATCTTTTGGTTTTCTAGGTCTTGTCCAGATCGGACGCATTTTGCCACTGCGCTATTAACACTACATTATTTTATTCACGAATTGCAACCAAGTGGCACTCGTAATTGCATAATGTAAGTGTCGTAATTTAAATTGTGTTTTCATTTCTGAATATACTGTTATTACTAAACTATGTACGTTTTATTTTGTATTTTGTGTCATTAGTTATTGAAAGATTGTTGGGTGACTTGGTATGGCAAAAGGTTCCGTACTTTTAAGCAAAAAGTCGTATTGGGGTGCTGGTTCTTTTTGTGTGGATTTTTTTTTATATTCATTACTATAATTCATTGTATTGTTTCGATCCAGGAACAAATGAGGCAAAAAAAATTTAACTCCGTTTTAAGAAAAGTTAATTTTTCGTACATCTTAATGTTTGTGACGTCATATCTCCTAAATTATGTGCCCTATAAGGATATAATTTTGCTGTTACATTCATTACATGTGGAACTGTCTGAAAATGTGTTGAGAATAGAGTTAGTATCAGAGATGAAATATATTAAAATGTCATGCTTGATGCTGGACTTTTGCTGCATGGACTACACAAATGTAGCACGCGATAAACTTCTTTCCTTTCGTTAGCGAGGAAAAAATTCCGAAATTGAGTGAAATTATGTGTAAACGTTTTGATCTTGAATAAAATGGCAAATAGAGGTTAACTCACATACACTAGCACACGCAGTACCCTTCTACTTTCGTACTCACGAAATCCAACGCCATTAAATAGAGAACTAGTCAAAAGTTAATAGCGGGCAGTGTATTGGGACGATAAATGTAGGGAATGAGGAACAATAACAAAGCACTCTTCACCTGCGCGACAACCAACTACAGGGTTTGCGAGTGTAAATGTGATTTCCTACTACCTGATATGCTCATTCTCGGTTCAGACTAGTTTCTTATTGTGCCTCGAGGCCTGCACCATCCGCGCCATTTCTCTGCCGGTGACTATTTTCTACTTACCCTCATAATGGCGTTGGATTATGAGACTTCAAACCTAGGAGGCGTCTCCGTGTACTAATCTATATGAAACTACATATCACGTGAAGAAGTTGCTTTAACGTGTTGAGGAGCTGTAGAATAAAGTTGTTTTATTTAAGTTAATTTACCTTGAATTTCGACGTCTGGGGCTGCCCATGTTATAAAGTTGTATTGATGAATACACTCTGCGTAATTTGTGCGCTGTGAATTCCGCTCCCCCAAGACAGTTCAATATTTAACTTACCCTGTTAAACTTTTTACGTAAGATTACACTTCCTAATCTGTAGATTATGATAGTATTTTAAATTTTAAAATTCGTTAAAAAATTATATGAGGTACTGAAATCAAATTTTTGTTCCTTTTGAAAGCTATCAGCTCTGTAGCCTGTATGTAAGCCTGAGTGACATTACCGTTTAGTAATGTAGAAGTTTCTGTTGATACATATGCATTGGAGAAACTTATATCTAGTTCGACATCTCAATTTGCGTCATACCCCGCAGGCCACCTAATGGTGTGTGGCTCAGGGTACCATTAACTGATTCCCACCCCCACCCCCCCTTCCTTTTCCACTCGCGAATGGCGGCTGCAAATAATGGATGTCGTTAAGAAGACTCTGTATTAGCTCAAATACCTCGATTTCTCTCGTCGTGATCATTTCGCGAAGTATGTGTGGGAACATATGGTATGTTGTCCGACATTTCCTTGGAAGTGCTGTTTCGAAATTTCAGTAGTAATCTGAGAGGTGCCGGCTTCTCCAGAGGTCGTACCCTTTCGGCGCTCATGATGCGGTCGAGAAGTGACGTGCACGGAGAGAGGTGATGGACCAGGCGAATGTGTGGAGTGAGGGCCAGTTAGTTGGTTGTTATTGGACACGGGAGGCACACTAGGCGGCGAATACTGCCGCCGTAAAATCGTCTACTTGACTCGGCGCCAGCTATATTGGCCGCGTTTTGGGATTAGCTGCGTAACGAAGAAGTTTGGTCCTTGTTAGTCGAAGACTTCCCCCATATGAAGTCACCCTCATTCTGCGAAAGGCCTCATCAGACAGGGAGGTGGGGCGACAGAGATTCAGGGGTCTTGTCCTTGGGGTAGGAAACTGCCCATAAATGCGGAAGAATCAGCAATGATCAACGGCATGGGGATGCAGAAGGGTATGAAACCATTGCATTAAAGCCAAGTAACATGTATCCACAGGACACTGGGCCTGTAATTGAAAAAGTGTGATGATGATCTCTCCATTGCAGAAGATTCCGGAATAGTCCCTCATTCGGATCTCCGGGAGCGGACAGCCAAAAGGCTGGTGACCGTAAGAAAAAGACTGAATAACTAACAAAAGGATAATGTTCTATGGGTCGGTACGTGGAATGTCGTAAGCTTGAACGTAGTAGGAAAGCTACGAATTCAGAAAAGGGAAGTACAAAGTCTCAATCTAGATATAGTAGGAGTCTGTGAAGTGAAACGGAAAGAAAAGTATTTCTGGTAAGATGCATGCAGGGCAATATCAACAGCAGCGGCAAATGCTATAACGGGAGTAGGATTCGTTATGAATAGGGTGTTAGGGCAGACAGTGTGTTGCAGTGAACAGTTCAGTGAGAGGGTTGTTCTTATCAGAATGGACAGCAAACTAATACCGACAACGATAGTTCAGGTATACAAGCCGACGTCTCAAGCTGTAGATCATGAGATAGAGAAAGCATGTGAGGAATTTGAATGGGTAATACAGTATGTAAAGGATGATGAAAATATAATAGTCATGGAGAACGCGAATGCAGTTGTAGGGGGAAGAAGTAGATGGAAAGGGTACAGGAGAATATGGGCTAGGTACAAGGAATTCTATAATAGATATCAGCAACTGATAACGAATACTCCGTTCAAGAATCACAAGAGGAGGAGGTGTACTTGGAAAAGGCCGGGTGATACGGGAAGATTTCATTTAGATTACGTCACGGTCAGACAGAGATTGCGAAATCAGATACCGGATGATAAGGCGTACTCAGCAGCATATATAGACTCAAATAACAATGTAGTAATGACGAAGAGTAGGCTGAAGTTGAAGAGTTTAGCCAGGAAGAATAAATGTACACAGCATTGGCACACGGAAGTACCAATGAATGACGAGATAAGCTTTAAGTTCTGTAAGGCCAAATTCACAGTAATTAGAAGTAGCTCAGTAGGCAGTATACCTGAAGAGGAATGGATATCTCTAAAATTGGCAGTCACAGAAGTTGGAAAGAAAGACATAGGTACAAAAAAAGGTAACTGCGAAGAAACCATGGGTAACAGAAGAAATACATCTGTTGATCGGTTAAAGAAGGAAGTGCAAAAATGTTCAGGGAAACTCAGGAAGACAAAAATACAAAACGCTGAGAAATGAAACAAAAAGGAAGTGCAGGGACGCTAAGATGAAATAGCTGCATGAAAAAATGTGAAGAAATCGAAAAAGAATGATTGTGCGGAAGGACTAACTCAGAATATATGAAACAACGTTCGGCGAAATTAAAAGCAAGGGTAGTAACATTAAGAGTGAAACGGTGGTTCCACTTTTAAATGGAGAGGAGAGAGTGGAATGGTGGATATAGTACACTGATGGCCTCTGTGAGAGGAAAGGTTTGTCTGATGTGATAGAAGAGGAAACAAGAGAAAGTTTAGATGGAATAGGGGATCCAGCATTAGAATCAGAATTTAAAAGAGCTTTGAGGGACTTACGATTACATAAGGCAGAAGCTATAGATAATATTCCATCAGAATTTCTAAAATCGTTGGGGGAAGTGGCAACAAATCGACTATTTATGTTGGTTTGTAGAACGTATAAGCCTGGCGACACACCATCTGATTTTCGGAGGTATATCATCCACACAGATTCGAAGATTGCCAGAGCTGACAAGTGCGAGAATTATCGCACAATCAGCTTAACACCTCATGCATCCAAATTGCTGATAAGAATTATATACAGAAGAATAGAAAAGACAATTTAGGATGTGTTAGATGACGATCAGTTTGGATTTAGAAAGATAAAGGCCAGAGAGGCATTTCTGACGTTGCGGTTAATAATGTAAGCAAGACTAAACAAAACTCAAGACACGTTCATAGGATTTGTCGACCTGGAAGAAGCGTTCGACGATGGAAAATGGTGCACGATGTTAGAACTTCTGAGAAAAATAAGGATGAGCTATAAGGAGAGATGGGAAATATACGATTCATGCAAGAACCGAGAGAGAGTAGTAAGACTGGACGACCAAGACAGAAGTGCACAAATTAAAAGGGGCCACGAATGGCATGTAGTCTTTCGCCTCTACTCTTTTACTCAAACAATCAATGATGGAAATAAAAGGAAGGTTAAGAAGTGGGATTAAATTTCAAGTTGCTAGGATATGAACGACCGATTTGCTGATAATATTGCTATCCTCTGTGAAAGTGAAAAGGATTACGTGATCTTCTGAGTGGTATGAACAGTCTGATAAGTACAGGATATGGATTGAGAGTAGATCGAAGAAAGAAGGAAGTAATGAGAAGAAATGAGAAGAACGAGAAACTTAACATCAGGATTGATGGTCACGAAGTAGATGAAGTTAAGGTATGCTGCTAGTTAGGCAGCAAAATAACAATTGACAGATGGAGCAAGGGGGACATGAAAAGCAGACTAGCACTGGCAGAAAGGGCATTCCTGGTCAACAGGAGTCTATTAGTATCAAACATAGGCGTTAATTTCACGAAGAAATTTCTGAGAATGTATGTTTGGAGCACAGTATACTATGGCAGTGAAACATAGACTGTGGGAAAACCGGAAGAGAATGGAAGAATTTGAGATATGGTGCTACAGACGAATGATGAAAATAAGTTGGACTGATAAGGTAATGAATGAGGAGGTTCTGCGCAGAATCGGCGAGGAAAGGAATATGTAGAAAACACTGAAAAGGAGAAGAGACAGGATGATACGACATCTGTTAAGACATCAGAGGATGACTTCCACGGTACTCGACAGAGCTGTAGAGGGCAAAAACTGTTGAGGAAGACAGAGATTGGAGTACATCTAGCAGATAGTTGAGGACGTAGGTCACAAGTGCTACTCTGAGGTGAAGAAGTTTGCACAGGAGAGGAATTCATGGCAGGCCCAATCAAACCAGTCAGAAGACTGATGACTCAAAAAAAATGTTGTTGGGTGTTCCGACTCATGACCTACCTTTCGATGCAGTTGGACACGGATATAACTGACGTAATAGGTTCATATCATTGTATTTACGTCCTTCGTTGGAGACACACATTCTACCCTCCGTGTTGCAAGTGTGATTAACCTGAGACGCTTTACTGTTTAATTCTCGATCAACAAACTCTGTGAACAATTTATCTTGTGGTTGCCGCTGCGAAATTTGGTGTTCCACTGTGAGTGTAGTAATTCGCAATTCGCGTCGGCATCTGATGATTGCGTCGATATTCTGGTTTACCATTTAAGCTTGGGGCCTTACTGCGTGTTATTTGTTAGTCTTCGTGTTTAGTCTGTTTTAGATTTCACTATCTTTGATCTGACCGATGCATCGATTTATGGTCATTCCCTCAGGTCTATCTGGGGAGTCTTGAATGCTTGGGTCCATCCATTATGAGTAATTATTGTAAGGCTAATTTATCATTTTACGCCTTTTCTTGGAATAATCTTATGTAAGTGTGATTTGAATTACTTGTTTAAAATACCTGGGATTTGAGTATGATTTGGCTGCTGCATGGAGGCAGTGACAATTTGTTTAACGTGTTGGGTACTAATTTAATATTGTTTTCTGTAATGTTGTTATGAGTGCACTGCCTTGGGTTTGTAAGGATAGGATTATTAGTTTAAGGACTTGAAGTTGTAACGTGTTCGTTCTCGTATTGGGACGCACGGTTTATTGGATCGTAATATCTTACCATTTGTTGTATCTCTGAGCCCCTGTTGTGGGTTTGAACTACGCCTTCGAGCTCTTGCTCGTAACGTCAGTGTACGCTCGGGCACACTGAGTTGCCTGTTTGAAGTGAATACTATTTGAGGGAGTATATGTAAGACAAAGTCTGTCTGAAACTTGTATGTCTCTCACTATTGGTCATGTCGGCGATTACTGGTCGGGTGGGACAACTGGCCGATGACCACGCTGCCTGTTGTGTATGGCATTTCGTGTCTGCACCTGGTTGGCGCCAGGAGCTCAGATATATTTATAAGATAAGTGTCGTCTACTGGTTCAAGATTCATTAACTTAAAAATAATCTCTGTATATGTAATTATTGCTTGACCTTTTCAGGTGATAGCTGTGTTTCATATGAATGACTTGCATGTTTAAAGTTGCATATTCTATTTATTCGGTGACGAATGCAGTTGCCAAGCGTGTCATTTACTGTTTGTAAGTCAATTTGTCACTGTTCAGTTTATCTTCAGTCTACTCCTCGAGATACTTAACAGCGAAAACATTTTATCGCCATCGCATTACTGTAATCTCATGAAATATGCATTAACGTACATTGTCTTCTACCGTTTGATCTGTAACGATTGTGCTCTATCATTCTACTGTTAATCATGGTACAATAATCCCATGAAAGTTGCATTAGCGTAAACAGGCTGCTGCGACCTGACGTGTAACTAGACGTCACTATAATGATTAGCTGTACAGAGAATTGTTATTCGATCCTAGTTTGCTACTTTTGCTGATAGTAGCTGTATCCAAGTTATTGTTTCAAGGGCAAACTTGTGCCTGTTTAGACATCTGATAACCACTCATTTGGCAAAATTTTTCGTTACAATCGTTATTTAGATTAATCCTTTACATGAATAAAACTTTGTGTACAATAGAAGGTACATGAAGTTCTCCCCCCCCCCTTAACCCCAAGGTCCAGGGGTGTTTTATGAGACGCCGATGTATCCTCTTATCATAATCCTCTCCGTGATGTACAACGCCCCTCTTGTAACGTCTGGCACAAGAGTTTGTTGAGTATCTCTGTAAGGCTCTTGCACCGTGTAAACGATTCCGTGACGAAAAGCGCCGTTCATCGTTGTATCTTCCTGTCTCTTCTATCAGTTCTACCTGATATGGATCCCAGATTGACGAATAATACTCAAGAGGCGGTCAATCACCGCTCTGTAAGCCACTTCCTTCATGGATGTTACATTTCCTTAAGATCTGTGAAGACTTTGAGCCACTTTGTGCTAGCAGAACTCTGACTGAGGAATAACTTGACGACTAAAAACAGTAAGGCAGTTCTTGAAAAGACACCTTTACTTATTAACAATGTTATCGTAGCTTTATGACTTAAGAAACGAAAGAGAAAAGAAAAGAAACATGGTTTCATTGAAAATAATAAATAATGAAGCAGCTCACCTCATTAAATACATGAGCTAACTGGACTATGACACTATTTACATTTATTATAATAATGATATATATTAAAATATGGCAAAGACCGAAGAACGTACGGAACGATAAATAAATGACATCAGAGAAGCCGCGCGGGGTTTGCCGAGCGGTCTCAGGCACTGCAGTCATGGACTGTGCGACTGGTCCCGGCGGGGATTCGAGTCCTTCCTCGGGCATGGGCGTGTGTGTTTGTCCTTAGGATAATTTAGGTTAAGTAGTCTGTAAGCTTAGAGACTGATGACCTTTGACCTTAGCAGTTAAGTCCCATAAGACTTCACACACATCTGAACATCTGACAGCAGAGACTCTAAAACAAAACAAAATGAAATGAAATGTGTTGAATTCCTGATTGTAGAATATTATATGCAATAGAATTATTAGTAAAGACTAGCGAGCCATATTGTTGGTTCAGATGTAAGGTTTCTCAGAGCAGATAAATTACACAGAGGGGAAGACACACCTGAAGTGAGATGTACAACGTAGTGAATGCAATTCGAGGCAAGTGTATGAAGCTGAAATTGGAAGTTCTGTTGAAAGTTCTGAGGCGCGGAAGTTCGTACAGACCAAGAAAGCAACGAAATCATTAATGATAATTGAATCTGAACGTTAAATTTTAACATTAAAATTAGGAAATGAACAGAATTCTTTCTTCTGGTATTTTCCAGAAAAGAAATTCGTTATCACGAGAACAGCTATTTTACGAATACTTAAGAAATAAGCGCGTTGTTTTCTTGTTCAGAGAAACATCTTATTTCCTCTGGAAATATTGAATCCTCAGAACTTACGTTTTCTGTCTGTAGTGCTTTCTTCTCTGTCATCAGTTACAACTTCTCTTTTGTGATCAGAATGAAATCGTCTTTACGACATACAATACTTCAGTCGTAAAGTCACCCTACCTCTACCATAATATGCTAGGACTACCACAAAGATCTCTAAACTAAGATTCTTTATAAACATATTTTAATATTTTATTTTAAATTTCAGTCACTTTTATGGAACCAGTTCACTACATTGTGATAAAATATTGAACGGTTCCATTTATGTGTTTAACTACGAAAAAAATACAATTATAAACAAACTAACCCAGAGATGCAGAAGTAACTCGAATCGATTCACGCGTCAAGCATATCTTGAGGTAGATCATGAGGGTAATGCAATCGTGTTTTGGTTTTCCACGCTTCACACTTTACTTCACAGGCCTTTCTTTGCATCTTCAAAAGCTTGTATTACTTTGTCTTGCACCAGTCATAATATCCGTACTTTCAGGCATACACCTGACGAATGGAGGAATCTCCTCATGATGAACCATCGTCCATTTTTACAGGAAGGCCTCCTGTACGTCCTGCAGGGTCTCAGAATATTGCTGAAGGATTCTATTCCCAGCTGTTCATGCACATTCTCGTTAGGATTCGAGAACGCCAAGCTATGGCATGAATCTCTGCTTCATCCAAGAACTCTTGCACAATTCTCGCAACACGTGCACATTTACTGTCATCCACTAGCGAGAATCATCACTAGTAAATGCAGTTAAAGGGGTGACATGCTCCAAACCTGTTTTTTTCACATAAAATGTGTTATTACTCTCCCATGCTTCACGAAGACCAAACTTGTCGTTGCATTCGTAGTGATTCCTGCTCACATCATCAGAGAACCACTATGAAATGGTCTCCTGGATGAAAATGTGCTAGGGGAATATTATTCCCCATGCCTTATCTATACCCTCTCTCTATCGGTAGGAAATCGCAGGGGACAAATCGTGGCACATCGGTGGATGACACTTGCTGCGATTGTTGTATGCCCCAGCTGCGATATTCCTTTACGAAAAGTGGTGGAGGTATGCGATGCTCTCTGTTCTGTTCTGAGCCTTTATTAAAGACTATCTTCCTCCGGTCTGCTTCGGACGATTCTCTCACAAATATTGATCCCTCGAGCTTGGTGGAGTCTATTTTGCGCATCAACAGCGGTGTTGTGACAGTTGCAGAGAACTTGAATTTGTAAGAAGTGGTCAAATCTAGCGAAAGCTGCACTTCTCGGCCCTGATCCGCGGTTCCTTGCATAGTCTCCAGTTTCCCGGTTCTGAAAATTATGTATGGTGTAGTTCTCTACATTTCTGCAACTTAATGCAACTTGCGAGTTTCTTCTACAAAACCAACCGCTTTTTCAGCATCTTTAGAGCTCCATAACGAAAGGTGACTGCGATAATCACAGAAATATCCTACAAACATGTGTAATTGCGCTTGGAACAATAGAAGATGAAACAATAAGCGCTACAATAGAGCGAAAACATCATTGTCTCACATTCAGTGTTGTGTTTTTTAGGCTGCACGGGAGAAAACAATCAAGTGTAATAAACAATAGATGCTTCATTGTTTGCTTGCAAAGCAAAGCTAATAATTAGAGCTCGTATTTTTGCATATTTGCATGATAGTGCATATAAATGTATGGATGAGGGATTAGTGCGTATTTAATTAACTTGTGCCTATTTGTGCATTATATTTTACATTTTCTGCGGTGATTCTTGAAATACAAATATATCAAGTTACTCTAAAAGCAGAGAAAGACCAGAGCAAATTTCTCTTTTATTGCTCCGTGTGTGTAAAACGCTGTTTTCTACCATGTTTCTAAATTTGTTTCTAAATCTGTAAATGGGTGCCAAGTAATGAGGAGAATATGGCTTTGAACAATGAGCGGTTCCTAAAACACTGTAAAAGATTATGCTACGCAACTACTTAACATAGCAGCAAATCATTAGGATTCGGGTGTAACCGATATACACTCCTGGAAACTGAAATAAGAACACCGTGAATTCATTGTCCCAGGAAGGGGAAACTTTATTGACACATTCCTGGGGTCAGATACATCACATGATCACACTGACAGAACCACAGGCACATAGACACAGGCAACAGAGCATGCACAATGTCGGCACTAGTACAGTGTATATCCACCTTTCGCAGCAATGCAGGCTGCTATTCTCCCATGGAGACGATCGTAGAGATGCTGGATGTAGTCCTGTGGAACAGCTTGCCATGCCATTTCCACCTGGCGCCTCAGTTGGACCAGCGTTCGTGCTGGACGTGCAGACCGCGTGAGACGACGCTTCATCCAGTCCCAAACATGCTCAATGGGGGACAGATCCGGAGATCTTGCTGGCCAGGGTAGTTGACTTACACCTTCTAGAGCACGTTGGGTGGCACGGGATACATGCGGACGTGCATTGTCCTATTGGAACAGCAAGTTCCCTTGCCGGTCTAGGAATGGTAGAACGATGGGTTCGATGACGGTTTGGATGTACCGTGCACTATTCAGTGTCCCCTCGACGATCACCAGTGGTGTACGGCCAGTGTAGGAGATCGCTCCCCACACCATGATGCCGGGTGTTGGCCCTGTGTGCCTCGGTCGTATGCAGTGCTGATTGTGGCGCTCACCTGCACGGCGCCAAACACTCATACGACCATCATTGGCACCAAGGCAGAAGCGACTCTCATCGCTGAAGACGACACGTCTCCATTCGTCCCTCCATTCACGCCTGTCGCGACACCACTGGAGGCGGGCTGCACGATGTTGGGGCGTGAGCGGAAGACGGCCTAACGGTGTGCGGGACCGTAGCCCAGCTTCATGGAGACGGTTGCGAATGGTCCTCGCCGATACCCCAGGAGCAACAGTGTCCCTAATTTGCTGGGAAGTGGCGGTGCGGTCCCCTACGGCACTGCGTAGGATCCTACGGTCTTGGCGTGCATCCGTGCGTCACTGCGGTCCGGTCCCAGGTCGACGGGCACGTGCACCTTCCGCCGACCACTGGCGACAACACCGATGTACTGTGGAGACCTCACGCCCCACGTGTTGAGCAATTCGGCGGTACGTCCACCCGGCCTCCCGCATGCCCACTATACGCCCTCGCTCAAAGTCCGTCAACTGCACATACGGTTCACGTCCACGCTGTCGCGGCATGCTACCAGTGTTAAAGACTGCGATGGAGCTCCGTATGCCACGGCAAACTGGCTAACACTGACGGTGGCGGTGCACAAATGCTGCGCAGCTAGCGCCATTCGACGGCCAACACCGCGGTTCCTGGTGTGTCCGCTGTGCCGTGCGTGTGATCATTGCTTGTACAGCCCTCTCGCAGTGTCCGGAGCAAGTATGGTGGGTCTGACACACCGGTGTCAATGTGTTCTTTTTTCCATTTCCAGGAGTGTAGTTTTCATTACGTTACAAACGAAACCGTTTGGAGCAACGATAACATTTCCAAGAATTAAAAAAAATGCCGTTTCCAGTTAACTTTTTAATGTTTAACCGTTGTGTTGCTACTTGTAATTTCGGAAGTGTGAGTAGGATGTGACAGAAAATTACAAAGCCGAAATAGAATAGCAGTAAAACTTACTAGCTTCTACAGTGGCTTGATGGAAACACACTAATAAAAGATGGGAATATAGTACTGTGGTAAGTTTGTGGAAAAACACGGAAGTTTTTAATTTTTATATTTTCAGTATACATGAAAAATAAATGCAATTTTCAAATTAGTTATTGTTGTCATCAGTAAACACTTCCGGGCTAAGTTGCCGTGGTCGATCTGTAGAACTTCTCCCTGACGTTTCGTTCTCAACTACAGAGAACATCTTCCGAGGTGAGTCGACGACTGGCTGCTAGGAGCTGGGGCCGCCGCTTATATGGAGATCGTAGAGGGCGCCACCGCACGTCACGTGGCGTCGATGTGTAGCTATCTCTGGCTATCGTCTGTTCTCTCGATTGCAGGCAATCGATTGTCACGTGATTGATACAACGTCGACCGCCATATCTTGTCCAATTTTAATCCTTCTTCTTTACGATAAAAATTGTATTGATGTTCGTGGATTTCAATTGTCTCACCAAATTTTATTTCGTGATCTCCATCCTTAAAAACATGTTCCGCTACTGCCGATTTGTCGATATGTCCAAAGCGACAGTTTCTTTTGTGCTCCGTCAACCGTGTATTGATGCTTCTTTTTGTAGTTCCTATGTAAACCCTGCCACAACTACACGGTATTTTATATACCCCTGGGGTGGCTAGGAGGTGACCGGCATCTTTTGTTGATCTTAGGGATTGACTAATTTTCCTAGTAGGTCTGAAAATAGTCTCCACCTGAAACTTGGCTAGTACTTTCCCAATGCGATCCGTGATGTTATGGATGAACGGAAGAAATACAAGATATGGCGGTCGACGTTGCATCAATCACGTGACAATCGATTGCCTGCAATCGAGAGAACAGACGATAGCCAGAGATAGCTACACATCGACGCCACGTGACGTGGGGTGGCGCCCTCTACGATCTCCATATAAGCGGCGGCCCCAGCTCCTAGCAGCCAGTCGTCGAATCACCTCGGAAGAAGTTCTCCGTAGTTGAGAACGAAACGTCAGGGAGAAGAAGTTCTACAGATCGACCACGGCAACTTAGCCAGGAAGTGTTTACTGATGAAGACGCCGGCCGTGAAAACCTACATGGGATGATTCGACGACTCTACGCGGAGGAAATGTCAACTAGGGTACGACGACTGGAGAACCTACGCAAGAAGAAAGTTTAACAACTTTGCTCACTCACTTTTCTGCTACGCTGTCGTGATACCGGTATAGTTCCCAAGTTTTTAAAAGTGAGAAGAATGTTTCATTCGGCACAAGCTAACCGTATTTATTCTCCTATGGACCTGGCATTACTACGTGAGCGGATACATCAGACACGACGAGGACTGGCGGTATGAGATAGTCAACTGTTAAGTCTTCATTTACTCATTAGCAATACTATGCAGTTTTGTCATTGGAACAAAGTGGACAGTTTAACATTTAGATCTATGGAGATTAGTGCAGAAGTGTCTTCCAATAGGCAGAAGGAGAAGTTTGATCGTCTACAAGAGGGTCGACAGGAAACACCGATTCCAAACAATTCCCAAACGGTTATTAATTTATCGGAAAAAGAATTGTCTAAGGAAGAACTTTCTGTTCTGTCTAAAGGAGGGAATTTTGCAATCACTCCATCCAAGGTTCCTATGGAGGACATTATTGCTAATATAGAGGCAGGAATTCGTCAGTTACCATCATATTCTGCTGATGAAATTAGGATGGAAACCTCCAGGATATTACGCAAAGCTAAGCCACCCAGCAGTAATCTGTCTCAAGGGGAAAGGAAGGCATTGCGGGAGATCAATGCAGAATGTTATTATAGTTGCCGCTGACTACGGAAATGTTACTGTTCTAATGAATACTGAGGATTATCACAAGAAGATCAGTGATCTCCTGGAACCCAGCACATACAAGAAGTTGAAAAAGGATACCACAACGAATGTGCTGAATGCCACCAATCGTATGATAAAACAGTTTTCCATTCCTACAGAAGTTAAAAAGTATCTTTGTAAAACGGAGGCTTATCCTCCGAGATTATATGGATTACCAAAGATACATAAGCCTGATGTTCCTTTGAGACCGATAGTCAGCGCAATTGGAGCTCCTACCCAAGAACTAGCCAGACACCTTGCCTCTTTGTTACAACCTTACATAGGCAAAACTGAGAGTCATATTAAAAACTCTCTACACTTCATTGAGAAATTGAGGGAAATTACTGTCGGTCCTAATGACATCCTTGTCAGTTTTGATATAGTGTCTTTGTTCACTATGGTTCCAGTTGATGAAGCTCTCTCTCATATAGCCGATATGTTCCCTACTGATATAGTGGCCTTGTTCCAACACTGTCTATCCTCGACCTATTTTCAGTACAATGGTGAATTTTATGAACAGATTGATGGGGTAGCCATGCGGAGCCCCCTAAGCCCCGCAATTGCGAATTTATTCATGGAATATTTTGAACATCAAGCACTGCAGTCGGCCAAAAAAAAAAAAAAAAAAAAAAAAAGCCCCTCGAGGTGGTATCGGTATGTGGATGATACCTTTGTAATATGGAATCATGAGGAAGAAGACTTGAATTATTTTCTGGAGCACTTAAATAGCATCAACCCAAAGATCAAATTTACTATGGAGAAAGAGAAGAATGGACAACTTAACTTTTTGGATGTATCAGTTATCAAACGGGCGGATGGGACCTTACGCCATAGGGTCTATAGGAGAGGTACACATACTGATCGCTACCTCCATATGAACTCAAACCACCACCCTAGGCAAAAGAGGGGGGTCATAACAACAGTAGTGGACAGGGCCAATAATATTTGTGAACCAGGCTACTTACAAGAAGAACTAAATCATTTATGAATGGCTTTTGCCAAAAATCGTTATACGAAAAACGAGATTAACCGAGCACTTCACCCAAGTAGAAAAATGCCTAAAAATAGGAGACAACAACAACCATCAGCTGGAAAAGTATTTCTTCCGTTCATCCATAACATCACGGATCGCATTGGGAAAGTACTAGCCAAGTTTCAGGTGGAGACTATTTTCAGACCTACTAAGAAAATTAGTGAATGCCTAAGATCAACAAAAGATGCTCGTCACCCCCTAGCCACCCCAGGGGTATATAAAATTCCGTGTAGTTGTGGCAGGGTTTACATAGGGACTACAAAAAGAAGCATCAATACACGGTTGACGGAGCACAAAAGAAACTGTCGCTTGGGATATATCGACAAATCGGCAGTAGCGGAACATGTTTTTAAGGATGGAGATCACGAAATAAAATTTGGTGAGACAAGCGTGCTAGAGAGGACGTCGCATTATTATACACGTATGTATAGAGAGGCAATTGAAATCCACAAACATCAATACAATTTTAACCGTAAAGAAGAAGGATTAAAATTGGACAAGATATGGCGGTAGACGTTGCATCAATTACGTGACAATCGATTGCCTGCAATCGAGAGAACAGACGATAGCCAGAGATAGCTACACATCGACGCCACGTGACGTGCGGTGGCGCCCTCTACGATCTCCATATAAGCGGCAGCCCCAGCTCCTAGCAGCCAGTCGTCGACTCACCTCGGAAGATGTTCTCTGTAGTTGAGAACGAAACGTCAGAGATCGACCACGGCAACTTAGCCCGGAAGTGTTTACTGACGAAGACGCCGGCCGTGAAAGCCTACATGGGATGATAGTGATTGTTGTGTTTATATAAAGAAGCTCACATTTTTTTAATATGATTTTCATAGGTGTCCTGTCACAAAAGTTCCAGATTATACAACATCTGCAAACGGCTGCTCACAAAAATGCCATTAATGAAAACATCTCTAAGATCCAAACAACCTTACTGTAGCGGAACTGGTTTTTGTGGAATGGTGGTGCTGGCTTGAGAGACATGTAGATATTTACAAAAACAATTTCATTTTTCAAAACGCCATCGAAAATAATTCCACTTTCAGAGGGTGATACGCAGTCCCATGCACAAAATATATCCACCCTTTTTTTCAAACAGCAGCAACACAATAAGAAAATTTCAAGGCACAAACACAACTCAATATAATGTAACCGCTGGCCAAGCTTCAGTCCCTAACATGCCCTCCCAAAATTCTTACGTAAAACTCAATCGTTGAAAAGCAAGAACATCCGAAGACATAATTCAAAGCAAAACGCTGTTTCAGCTTAAGTCAACATCAGATAGGCGCTGTAGGTGCCCACCCATAGTTCTTCTGTAAATCAATCAAGAACGTGAGCAGATTCAATTCAAAAGACAATACTGGTCGACATCCAGTTTCAACTAATCTCAAAATGGAAGTGCATACTCAAAATTGCTTACTTTAAAATTCATTTACCAAGGCAAGTATAAATTTTTTGAAATACTACTGCTGGTCATACTCCAGCTTCAGTCACAACCAGTTAACACACAAGCTGCGCACCGGGTCAAAATGGCTCTGAGCACTATGGGACATAACATCTGTGGTCATCACTCCCGTAGAACTTTGAACTACTTAAACCTAACTAACCTAAGGACATCACACACATCCATGCCCGACGCATGATTCGAACCTGCGACCGTAGCGGTCACGCGGTTCCAGACTGAGCGCCTAGAAGCGCACGGCCACATCGGCCGGCCTGCGCACCGGTATTGGTAGCGTAACTTCAGTCACTATGAACCAGTCCTAATTTTTAATCCTAATACAACACTGTTGCTGTTTGGGATCCAGTTGCTGTCTGTAGCACGGAAGGAGGTGTGGCCAAAGGCTGCCACACATAAACGTTGTTGAAATACAACTATTCGCAGCTCACACCGCCCCACTTGCTCAAACGACCGCCGCACATCTGTTACAACTCGACAGTCACTGCCTGTCCACCCCGTCCCACAGGCCACAGGTCTTCATTAGCTAGTCATCACCTCACTAGCAATCTTGATGCTTCTTCTTAAAACGGCATTGACGCAAGAGATAAACTGAGGCGGCCCGCAACACTGCCGATGACATACAACTCGTCGCAGTTCGTTCAGCCTGCCTCCACCCCACCTCCTTCTCCTAAGTGATGTTTTCAAGTCGCTGGCCACACAACAAGAAGGGCGCTCTTACAGACGCTGCTCCAGTTCGCGCCACAGCCGTTAAAACGGCCCACAGTTAGATAAATCTATTTTACACGATGACTGTGCATGCAACTGCGCTACCTGCCCACAGCGGATGCGAGGCCGGCGTTTGCGCAACTCATTAGTGAAACTTAAGCCTAGTTTACACGACGATACTAGGTTGAATGTAACTGCGCTGCCGGCCACTGCGCATGCGCGCGCTGCGTTTCCGCAACTCGTGGGTGAAACTGAACACTTTTGGCGTGTTATAACTTTGGCGACAATAGTTGCATGAGTTCTGAGGTTATGTGTGTTCGTAGTGTGTAGATAAATTAAAATATGAAGTGGGGAATGGAGAATAATGTTCGCTTTTTAGATATCTATGCTTCTATGCATTGCATAGGTGTTTGTGGGAATTCAGTGAAGCTTCTCCTTTCCTTATTCGTGTCAGAGGTGCACTAAAATGTACACATATACAATACATACAAAGAAAACTATGCAGTATTCACCCAGAATTGGGCAACTTTGATAGCATTGGATGCTGTCCCTCATGATACAGCTGGTTGGGCATAAGTTACATTTGAAGAGATGCCGGGTTGTCTGCAATTCACCGCATTCGTACAGTGTTGTGTTGACATTTGGCAGTTGGAAGTTCCATTTAAGGAGACTGGATCTTGCGACTTCGGTCCGTAGTCTGTTCAAGGACTTCCAGATGACCGACTTCTCCATGTGTCCAGGTGGCAGGGATTCTTGTCCTGTCATCCAGTTTGACAGGTGTTGGCATCTCTCTTTCCACTTGGTGATTCGGGTAGCCGCAGTTGATCCTTCTAAGGGCTGCGGAGTTGTACAAGAGGTACAAGCAAATGATGTCATCTCTTGTACATATGCCTTTCTTAAGACCAAAGTTAACTTCAGTGAAGCTGATTACAAAAATAAGCAACATATTGCTGCCGCTGACACTATCATGTGGGATCATAACATAGATGGTTTACTGCAGGGAAAAATTTATTGAGTTACGAGCACATATACAACTGAATTAAGAAAAATACAAACACGTGTAATTCTAGCTGTGTCAATGCTCTCGTCTACAAGACTAAAATCCCATCGTTCGAGCTGGCTGACTCTTTGTTAAGGAATATTGCTGACAGGAGGGAAGGCTATACAAATTCAACAAGCTCCATTCTTCATTAGATATTCATCTATTTAAAACGTCGCTGCTGAGCTCCCCCGTTCACATATGTTAGAATTTTGAAATATAGCCACTGTACAGATCTATCTTCAAGAGAGTAGTTTCCAAACCATTCTCCTTTTAATGCGGCCTGCTTCGAATAATTACTGCTGTTAACGTTAATAATTATTGGTGTTAATGAAAAAGCGTCATCACCAACTGAAATCGCATCTTGTAGCATGCCGAGTGTTCTCGATTGTAATGCATGCAATGTGATATGTAATTTCAGTTCTGGCGACAGTGCTTCATGCATTACAATATCTTTATTCCTTATCGCGTAATTAACTCTATTTAGAAGAAACGGTGACAGTTCTGGTGACATTCTAAGACAATTAAATGAACTTCTTGGATCTACCGTTATAAATTATTTCAGCAAGAATGCTGAGCAACCGAGCTGACGTCTTTCCTTCATCCAGTCACGAATCGAAACACTTTTATTAATGTTTTATTATGCAGCGATTCCACGCAACAAGCTTTAACTCCATCACAACTCGTGCGATTTGCAGTTGCCAAAACTTTCACTTCAGACACGACTCAGGAACTCACAAAACGACGATATTGAAGTGTATACTGGTTTCGCCGTGTCTACAGTCAAATATGAAACCATACGCGTGCACCTCATTCCACGCAACGAATGCCGCAACCCAATGTCGTCGTGTAAACTAGGCTTTAGTTGTTTCAGCTCGTTCCAGACCTGGCAACACTACTTGCACGAATTTGATGTTAAGTGTTTCAGCATAGTGTAAAAAAGTGAAATAGGAAGTGGGGAACGGAAGAAATTGTTAGCTTTTTGGGTATCTGTGCTATACATACCAGGTGTAGAAGTATGAAACCGGGATTTTCCTATAAATGGTCCTAGCCATCAATGTAGGGTCTGTAAGAACACGACTGCAGTGCCATCTGCTTCCTGTAATGGCTGATGACAAATGCCAACACATAGTTTCATACATCAGTTATCTATTTCAAACCCGTAACCATGTCGAGTTTTGTGCCTATGAACTACAATTTGCGGACAGCTATGGTTTTCTGTTATCACTTGAAGAAAACTGCTGCAGGATCGCATTGAATGCTTGTCGCAGCTCTCGGCGAACATGTTCTTGGGAAAACAATGTTTCGAGTGATTCAAAAAATTAAAAAATGGTGATTTTGACGTCAGAAACCATGAGAACGGGAAACCACAGAAAAAGTTCGAAGACAAGGAATTGCAGGCCTTTCTGGATGAAGGTGATACTCAAACTCAACAAAAACTCGCGGAAGAATTGAATGTGACACTGAAAGCCGTATCTCTTCGATTGAGACCGCGAGGCGTAGCCGCGCGGTCTATTCGTCTTGTCACCGTCCGCGCGGCTACCCCCATCGGAGGTTCGAGTCCTCCCTCGAGCATGGGTGTGTGTGACGTCGTTAGTTTAAGTTACATTAAGTAAGGCGTAAGCTTAGGGACCGATGAACTTAGCAGTTTGGTCCCGCAAGACTTTACCACAAATTTCCAATTTTTTTCTTCGAACAACGGCTATGGAAAAGGTGCAGAAAGTGGTAAAATGCCACCCCAAAAGAATGAAAGACAGCAAGCCAATCGAAAGACCACTCGTGAAATACTGCTCACCAAATAGAAACGAAAGTCGTTTCTCAATCGAATTGTGACAGGTGATGTAAAATGGATCTAAGGGTCGGAGATCATGGATGAATTCAGGCAAACCATCAACATTCACTGTAAGACCAATTCGCTTTGGAAAGAAGACAATGTTCTGTGTTTGGTGGGATCAGAAGGGTGTCATCTATAATGAGCTGCTAAAACCTGGTGAAACCGTTAACACAGATTGTTGCTAACAGCAAATGATCGATTTCAATCGAGGATTAAGTGAAAAACGACCGAAATATGGAAAAAGGCAGGACAAAGTCTTATAGATCCATGATAACGCCCCATAACACACAGCAAAACGGGCCAGGGAAACGATCGAGGCGTTCATTTGGGAAATACCAGCGCATGCGGCTTATTCTCATGACTTGGTTCTTTCCAATTATCATCTACGAGGGGCGTTCAGAAAGTAAGCTCAGATCGGTCGCGAAATGGAAACGACTATGAAAATCCGATAAAGCTTTGCACAGATGTGTTGGGTAGTGTCTCTAGTATAACCCCAGTTAGTATCACGTCGCTCTTCTCATTTCTGAGCTCGCAGTGAGTGCGTAAAGATGTCTAGAAAATAGTGTCTGCCGCCAAGTACGAGGGCCTGGTGAGAAATTTCGCCTGAAGCTATGCAGCTAACATTACATAACTGTCGTGCTGTTTCTTCTTCAAGACAATTCTCAGCCGCATTCTGCAGGGGCAATGAAGATGCTCCTGCATCGTTTTCAAATGGAAATGTGAGATTACCCACAATACAGTCCGCAATTGTCTCCCCCTGAGTTTCATCTCTGGTCACATGAACCGCTGTCTTTGAAGACAACATTTTGACACAGACAACGAGGTGTAGGCCAGCGTGGAGAATTGGCGGAAAGCACTGGCGGCTGCCTTCTATGATGAGGCTATTGAAAAGTTGGTACAACGCTATGACAAAAGTCTAAGTCAGAACGGCGACTACGTAGAGAAGTAGCTGAAAGGTGTAGCTAATTGTTACAAGTAAAACATTTCTGATGTTCACTGTGGTTTCAATTTGGCAATCAATCGGAGCTTACTTTCTGAACAGGCCTCGTATTTGCATCACTGGGACGCGCCCTCGCTGGAAAACGCTTCACTTCGTATGAGAATGTACGAAAATGGCTCGCTGACTGATTCGCTTTAAAAGAATAACTGTTTTTTGGGGTGGCATTCATAACCTGGCGGAGAGGTGAGAGAAATGTATAAATAGCAATAGAGAATATTTTGAATAAAATAGTGTTTATCAGTTTCAAACATCAGACGTGTAATTATTGCAACGAAATTCCGGTTTTATACTTCTATACCTGGTAGATGCCTGAGGGATTTCAGCGATATTGTAGACAAGAAGAAGCAGTGACGTCTTGCTGCATTTGAGGTCGTCCTACGCGATCTAAGTATTGAAGGAGCTACAAGGCAATATACACAGAGGTGAAAAATGTCTTGGGATGCCTCCTAAATATCTTGTCGGACTTCCTTTTGTCGGGCTTAGAGCAGCAACTCGACGTGGCATGGACTCAACAATTGGTTGAAGACCACTGCAGAAATAGTGTGCCACGCTGCCTCTATAGTTGTTCATAATTGTTCATAATTGTGAAAGTATTGCCCGTGCAGAATTTTGTGCAAGAACTGATCTCGACGATTAAGTCCCATGAATTTTCGATGGGATTTATGTCGGGCGATCTGGGTGATCAGATAATTTGCTCGAATCGTCCAGGACGTGTATCGAACCAGTCGCGAATAATTGTAGCCTGGTGACCTGGCGCATTGTCATCCACAATAATTCTATCATATGGGAACATGCAGTTTCTGAATGGGCGTATATGGTCTCCAAGTAGCCTAAAATAACCGCTTTCAGTCAATGACCGTTTCACCTGCTCCAGAGAAGCCAGTGCATGTAAACACAGCCCACGCCATTACGGAGCCACCACCAATTTACACAGCGCCTTGTTGACAGCTTTGTTCCATGGCTTCGGGGAGTTTGCGACACACTCGAACTCTAATATCAACTCTTACTAACTGAAATATGGACTCATCTGACGAGACCTCGGTCTAGGGTCCAACCGATACCACCACGACGCAGCAGAGGCGCTGCAGGCAACGTCCTTCTGTTAGCGAAGGCACGAGCGTCGGTCGTCTGCAACCATAGCCCATTAACGTCAGATTTCACCGCACTGTCCAAACCGATACGTTCGTTGTACATCCCACATTGATTTCTCCGGTTATTTCACACGGTGTTGCTTGTCTGTTAGCACTGACAATCTACACTAAAGCTATTGCTCGCAGTCGTTACGTAAGGGCCGTCGCCCACTGCGTGGTCCCTGGTGAGAGGTAATGGATGATATTTGGTATTGTAGACACACTCCTGACACTGTAGATCGCGGAATATTGAATTTCTAACGACTTCCGAAGCTGAATATCGCATGCGTCTAGCTCCAACTGCCATTCCGCATTCAAAGTCTGTTAATTCCCATCGTGCGGCCATAATCTCGCCGGAAACCTTTTCACATGAATCGTCTAAGTACAAATGACAGCTCCACAGCCGCGCGGGATTAGCCGAGCAGTCTGAAGGCGCTGCAGTCATGGACTGAGCGGCTGGTCCCGGCGGAGGTTCGAGTCCTCCCTCGAGCATGTGTGTGTGTGTTTTTGTCTTTAGGATAATCTAGGTTAAGTAGTGTGTAAGCTTAGGGACTGATGACCTTAGCAGTTAAGTCCCATAAGATTTCACACATTTTTTGACAGCTCCATCATTGCACTGCCCTTTTATATCTTGTGTACATGATACTAGCGCCATCACTATGTGTGCATATCGCTACCCCATGACTTTTGTCACCTCTGTCTGCTTTCAGTTAGGGGTACATACAAAAGAAAGAAAGAAAAACGCAGACAAGTAAAACATCTGGCTGTGAAGCAGCCCACGTCTACAAAATGAAAATCCCATGGTTCGTGATGACGGACCGTTTTTAGGGATAGCTATGTAAGGGGGAAAAGGTTACACAAACCTCGAAATGTAATTCTTTACCCAATAGTAATTTATTTAAAGAGCCACATCAGAGCTTCACACTCACAATTTGTGTGCTGGTACGTATATTGTTAAGCTCTTTCATTTTCCAATGTTACAGATCCATCTGTAGAGAAGTTGTTCGAAAACCATTCTCATCTCAGTGCGGCCTGTTTCGAATAATTATTGCTGCCCGCTTGCAACTTTGTGTCTGTCAGCTCCCCAGCATTTATGCTTTTCCTGTCCCTGGCTGATAAACCCCACTGTCCACATTCTCATGGTCTATTAATTGTGGTTGCGCATATTATTGGGGGGGCTGATTTTGTTCTGCACAGTCATGGACAGCAAATGTAACCCTGACAAATTTGTCCCATATTCATGGGCCACATGGCTCTTCAGATACACGAAATGTTGACAAAAGGAAATGAAAATACATTTTCTCGTAAGTTTGAGGTTGCATATTTTTTTGTTTAAAAATAAGTGGGCAATATTTTGAAAAAAGCTTCGTTCACTTCGGTTATCAACTAGAACTGCATCTTCTTTCATGCCGAGAGTTCTGTATTCTATTGACGATTTTGTGTACAGATTGCAAAGCAACAACCATCATATGCCCATCGTTCTTCCCATATATCGACATAAATGAAACACTTATACCTGTCTATGACATCGAAGAGAATAATGTTGAAGATTTCTTTATATTTGTGGAACACAGGGCCACTTTTGTGGACATTTAATCACTAAATATTTTCCATCTACTGCACTGAAGCATAAGAACTTACGTCGAAATTCAAATTCCGTCCATTCATCTCCCATATGTGGTACTCATAAAAAAATAATCATGATTACTGATAAAAATATTGCAGTTCATTAGAATGACGAGTCTCTTTCTCCCAGGATGATAGTAAGAAAAATGGAGTAGATGAAAATTACCATGCATTGGAGAACAAACTAACAAGTTAGCCACAGTCTCCAGCCACCCTAAGGATAAATGAAATCAGTCACAATGTGAGTGTTCCATCTTTCATCATCAGCTTGCAGTGAGCATAAGAAACACAGCGGGAAGGAAAGGCGTCTCAATACCTTTTTTATCATCTCGAAAATTGTGTCCAAGAGCTAAAGCCAATAACAAATCAACCAGAACAGGAAGATGAAATTGTCAGTTTTTGCAAGATTATTATGAAGGAAATGCGAATATTGTCAGAAGAATATAAGACAGAAGTCAGGTAGGAAATGCAATTCCTAATCACCTATAAAAAGAAGCCTTCCTTGGCCGAAAGGAAAAAGAAAGAGCAGATGCACTCTTCACAGTTAGTTGCCGGCGAAATACCAGGCGCGGAAGGAAAGGCGTCTCAATACCTTTTTTATCATCTCGAAAATTGTGTCCAAGAGCTAAAGCCAATAACAAATCAACCAGAACAGGAAGATGAAATTGTCAGTTTTTGCAAGATTATTATGAAGGAAATGCGAATATTGTCAGAAGAATATAAGACAGAAGTCAGGTAGGAAATGCATTTCCTAATCACCTATAAAAAGAAGCCTTCCTTGGCCGAAAGGAAAAAGAAAGAGCAGATGCACTCTTCACAGTTAGTTGCCGGCGAAATACCAGGCGCGGAAGAAGTGCTGTTACAGTCAGAAGCCAGTACCTTATACAATGACGCCACACTTAATTAAGTTAAATTTTAATGGTGTTTCCTTACTGGAAATATATTTTTGACCTTTAATAATAATAACAATAATTAAATAGTGTTGTGCATTACTTTCACGGTATTCTGCATGTCCCATGTAGACGGCATCACAAACAGCTGGAATAAATTTGGCAGTTGTGGATTTAGGAACACGATACATATACTACAGAAAAGATTATGAACGCCCACCTGTCAGGAAACACAATGTTGTTTGTAATCTTAGCTCTGATGACAATATTTCACACATTACAGTATCTTTTTTGCCTTATTGCATTATTAAATGTATTTAGAAGAAACGTGAACTGGTCTGGTGACATTCGGAGATGATTAAAGTAACTACCAGCATCTTTCACTAAAATTTATTTTGCTGAGAAAACGAGCTGACGTTTCTTCTTGATCCATTCGCGAACCCAAAAACTTTTTTTTTCGTCTTTTGTCTTATGCTGCTATTTCACCACATCAACTCCGCCACCACTTGTACAGCTGCTAAAAATTTAATTTTACACAGGAATATGTGACACTCACAAAATGGTGAAACTGAAGTGGAGTCTTATGGCACAGTGTCGACAGACGTATACGAAACTATCGGCGTGCAACTCGTTTCACGCAACGAGTGGGGCAAGCTAGTGTCGTTCTATAAACTAGGCTTCACAGTCAGGCGCTCTTCACACCCGGTGAGCAGCCTCGGAAATTTCAACTTGCCCCGCGTGTGGTGACCGACTGTATCGTCACACTTACCAGCAGAATTTTCTGCACGCAGTATTTTCTGCAAACGGAAGTGGAAATGATGACTATGATAATTTTTCGAAATACGTCTGCAAAGTAAACATCTCTTCCAATAAGTTAAATAATGTAGAATTTTGAACATTCATGGAAAGATATGTGGTGACGGTACTCATGACTCCAGAGAGCACCACACAACGATCGATAAGCCGCTCTAGAAACACTCGTCGCGCAGCAGCTTTGTGGGTTGGCGGTACGAACTATACCGAGGTCCGCCAGGTGCCGCATCTGCCAACCAATGGGCATTGCGTGAGTCGATAGCGACTAGTCGATGCCCCGTTAAATACCGGAATACTGAGGTACGACGGTCTGTGGGCCGAGTCGTGTAGTCTGCAGTTACCGCCCAGTGTATAAGCTGCCGTGTTCGTTCTTCCGTCGTCTTCCGAGACTTACTCTCCGTATGCACTCAGGGCACCTCTGGACTCTACGTAGGCGCACTAGAAGGCACAGTGACCGGACTTTAATATTTTAGAGGACCTGTAATAATTTCAAACGTCTAATTGTGCTGGACATGTCACAAGAAGTAGCATCATTTATGCTGAGTATTTATTCAGAACTTTTAAAGGCAGCTGGTCCAAAAACCGTTAAAGAAATTACTTCAATCATGCAAAACATTTGGCAAACTGAAAAAATTCCTGATGAATGGAAAACCGCCTTGATTCACCCACTTCATAAGAAGGGAGACAAAACTGATGTTAATAATTACAGAGGAATTTCTCTTCTTCCAGTCACATACAAAATCCTCTCTCAATGTCTTCTGAACCGAGCACAACAACAACTTGATTGGAAAATTGGCGAATATCAAGCAGGTTTCAGGCCAAATAGATCTTGCCCAGAACAGATTTTAGTCCTCAAACTAATTCTCAGACATCAAAAAATTTACAATAAAAAACTAGTTTGTACCTTTGTAGATTTTAGAAAGGCTTATGACTCAGTGGATCGTGAATCTCTTTTCCAAATTGTGAAAGAACAAGGTCTGGATCCTAAAACCACGGCAATTATCAGAGACACGCTAACTGGTACAAAATCAAAAGTAAAGTTCAGAGGAGAAATTTCAGAATCCTTTGAAATAAAAACAGGCGTGAGGCAAGGTGATGGACTCTCTCCGTTGCTATTTAACTGCGTTCTAGAAAAAGTAATACAAGAGTGGCGCGAACGAAAATTGGAGTTCAAAATTGACCAACCAGTGAAATTAGGACGAACAAATATTCGAATAGACTGTTTGGCCTTTGCAGACGACTTGGTTATTCTAACGCAGGACATCCAAATTGCTCAGAAACAAATAGAAATTCTTAAAGAAACAGCAGAAAGAGTAGGTCTCCAAATCTCATTTGAAAAAACACAGTATATGACTAGCAACAAACTGGCACCCAAACTTTTGGAAACTAAGTATGGAAAAATCAAAAGAGTTTCGCGATTCAAATATTTAGGTGAAACAATCTCTGATCTTACTAATGTCCAATAAAATAATTCTTTTCAGGTAATACAAGAAGTAACGGACAGTATCGGCAACTCAAACTTGCGGTTGCTGCCAACGTCGTCGTAAGAAAAATGACGAAATCTGAACCAGGAACACCTCATCTCTTTTTCCTCAGGGTATTGGAAGAAACAAACCGTTCAACGATTGTTAAAGTTGTTCGTGATGCATCACGCGCTTCGTGGCAAGAAAATGAGGAAAAACTCTTGGAGAAAGTTAGAGATGCAGCAAGATACATGATTAAGTCATCGCAGTTATTTTATTCTACCGCAGTTCGTATGACTCGTTTAGCACGTGCTGTTCGCTGATTGGTAGACGATATACCGAAAGTAAATGCCTAAATTTCCTCTGTGTCGAAAGGGCTTTTGGAGGCACCGTTAGGAGCGAAATTATTTACTGATATGATGAAAGATACTCGTTCACACCCTTAACTAATCTTCACTAGTTAGGGAACATGAAACGAAGCAACTTTATATTACAGTGACCACTCAGAAGCTGCGAAAACGAGGCTCGACATAAGGGATAAAAAAAAGGAACAAGTACCCCACTGAAGTTAGCGCTTGCAATGAGGAGTCTCTACAATAAACCTGTGTTTGTTAAGACCTGTTTCAGTAAACTACTAGCCGCAATCACACGCTTGGAAGGAAAGGGATGCCTCTCTTGAGTCCTGCAGGTATACGAATGAGCTATATCCGGAGACATACCAGAAAGAGTTAAGAAAGTGCCTTCGTAACGAAACTGGGAACACTGAAGCAAGAGATCCAAGTTTAATGTTTCTCTCGGAAGTGAATGACATGCTACAAGGAGAACCTGAAAAAAAAATCCTAACGCTTATCCTGTAAGTGAAGTAGACTCTTTCCGGTGAAGTAAGGGGATCTTTCTACTTATATAAGAATATTTTAAATGAAAGAAGGAAATCATTTCTTCCAGATAACTGTGAAAATATTTGACTGTTTCTTTCAATAAAAGAAAAAAGAAACGTATGTTAAAACAGGTTAAGAGAGAGAGAGAATAATAAATAATAATTTTGTTAATGACTAAGTTGAAAAACAAATTTACTATTTGATTAGGTCATCAAAATTAAAGAATGGGGAAAAAAGGAAGATTGAGTTTAACGTCCCGTCTACATCGAGGTCACTAGAGACGGAGCACAAGCTCGGATTGTGTCAAAGTTGGGGAAGGAAATCGGCCGTTCCCTTTCAAAGGAACCATGCCAGCATTTGCCTGCAGTGATTTAGGGAAATCACGGAAAACCTAAATCTGGATGGCAGCACGCGACTTTCAACGGCCGTCCTAATGAATGCCTATCTAGTGTGCTAACCACTGCGGCGCGTCGCTCGTTAAATTAATAAGGGGAAGCTAAAATATTTTATTTTATTTTTATGCATGTTTTAAAGTTTTTACAGCATATTTACCTGTTTTTAGTGCACAGATGCATGCATATATCGATACTGACAGTGCATACAAATCCGAGTCCTGCTAATAACATACCAGTAACCCAGTAACGTAGTCCGCGTAAAAAAGTGGGATTAAGTGCTATATTTTGCTGAGATACACAATTACACTTAAATTACTAAGCATTGCGTCTAATAAGCCAATCAGTACACATTCTATTCACAAATGATAATGAATTAGACAGCGCAATGGCTACACAAGACGTGAACGAACCGTGAGAGCTTCAAAGAGCCAACGTTAGCATCCAGTGCGCAGTCAGACAAGATAGAGTCGCTGGTGTCGGGGCTACGTTTTAATCTGTAGATGGACGCTGGAGGTCGGATTCACAGACACGCTGATGACGTCCATCTCCGCGGGGGAGATTATTCAGGCGTCCCCTCACACGGTTACGTCACTGCTGCGCCAGTAATATCAAACTCTGCGTAAAGTACGCCGTGGCATCCAATTTGCAGCGCCCGTTTTAGGCATCCATTAACGTAATCGAGACACACCAGGCTGAGTGCAACTGTGTGTACTTGTTCTCCACGTAAGCTGTGTAAAATATGACCTCGCTATGAGGACTCGAACATCAGTTTGGACCTTTACGAGCCAACACAGTGATGGATAACGTCACTGTGTAACTAGAGTACTATCTTCCTTACATTCGACAGTATTTGTGGCTTCTGATAATCTCTCGGATTGAGGCCAGTTTTGGTTCTATATTCATTTGTTTAACGTTGACTCATGTTATGAAGTGCTACACTACAGGAATTTTCTCACAGGCCGTACGCTCGATTGTTTTCGCTAAAACCGGTAAGGACGAACACTGTCTGGAAGCTACTTGAAAATTGTTAACACGAAAGCATTAACTGTCATTTCTTAGGTTAAAACAATTTCACTTTATGTTCTTAACTAGTTCCCAGTTTAAACTGCGTAGCCATTTTCAACTGTTCAAAATACATACCAAATATAGTTACTTTAAAATAAAAACATAAATCATCGAATAATTGCTTAGTCGGCAGAATAAAAATTAAAATGTGTAAAAGCAGAGAGAGACAGAAATTGCATAGTATATCTCTTCAAAAGGACCTGTTTGGATTACAGCTATATTACATTGTTAAAATCCATTGAGGTGGACTAGTGTGTAACGAAATACAAGAAAAATTAAGTGTTTTGTACGTAATAAGCGTTATCATCATATAAGGAAATGACACCAAACGTTTCTTATACAGCTGTGACGTAAAATGTCCATAGAAACTATAGTTGCCTACTGGCCTAAGTACAGCGACACTTCGCAGCCAGTTGGTCAGAGATAAATCGAAGCTACTTGTGTGCTCTTTGTGCTTGGAAATAATTTTGAGAGTAATTTCTTCATCTACAGGAGTAACATATGGTAATTAGAAGTTGTAATAATCATAAGAATGGAAACTTTTCTTCCGACACCTTTTTATATGTGCTATAACAAATGAGATAAGTCCATGCACAGTTGCCAACATTTTTCAAAAACGAGTGGCAGACTGAATTATCAATAATAGTACTGTAATTTAGTGTAACAATTTTCATCTCATTGTTTTAGGTGTTGTGCTGCAGTTCATACGAGAAATGCATACGCGCAGTCTCCTATTTTTCTCGTTAACAATGAAAGCCCTGACTGTACCTCTGGGTGAAAATCAAAAGACAAAAAATGTAAAAAGGCTGGGACATATACCCCTATAAGAGTCAAACACGTTGTTACTAATACATAGTGATGGATTTAAAACCACCATGTCATCGTAATAGCATGATATCGTCGCATAAGTAGTTCAGTTGTCAGAGTATCCGAGTCTCAGAAGAATGATTCATGTTCATTTCCCGATACTACCAGCAATTATGACGTGTTGGAAGGACTGGAACAGGGTTTATTCAGCATCGTAATATCATTTGAGAAAGTACATGAATGAGATTATCGGCTCCAAGCTCTGGAATGTCGGCATCTGTCGGGAGAGCAGATTCCGTGCTCGACCACATCACATCCGCATGGTGCCATATGGCAGTGGATGAAACGGCAGCCTGTCGACATCGCTTCGTCTTCAGGACCTGGTCGTGGTGTTTCGTTATCTTTCTTTAGTTAGTCTAATACTGCTACAAAAGCTGCTGCTGTTCCTCGCTTCTAATAAAAGTCGTTTTGGCGATACATCGTCAAACTTTCCCTTGGTCGTCTCCACTTTCCTTTTGTTACTCGTTCAGTATTGATATATCCTCACAGAAACGAATTTGATAGGCCAATGCTATTCGACGAATGTCGTCAGAACTACCGAGTAGCAGAGCGAGTTTATGGAGAGAGATATGAAGATCACTCACGCCGCTCCGACAAAAAGTGGTTCACATGGCTCTGAGCACTATGGGAGCTACCTTCTGAGGTCATCAGTCCCCTATAACTTAGAACTACTTAAACCTAACTAACCTAAGAACATCACACACATCCATACCCGAGGCAGGATTCGAACCTGCGACCGTAACGGTCACGCGGTTCCAGACTGTAGCCCCTAGAAACGCTCGGTCACTCCGGCCGGCCCACTCCGACACGTTTATCAGAAACTGGAAAAACCGATTTGGAGAGACTAAATGCAACCGACAAGTAATCGCAGAAAATAAATCACAAAACATGCTACAGACGTTTATAAATGCGGGTATTCTTCGAGCAGCAAATCCCGAAACGTTTCTTTCTTCCTGTACAAGTAGAACAAAAAAAAAAAAGAAATAAAATGGTTCAAATGGATCTGAGCACTATGGGACTCCACATCGGAGGTCATGTCCAGTAGACTCTACGTGGCTATTTTTTACGTCCATATCACGTCCATGTTCTTCGGGCGTTAAGCAGAGATTATCTGCAGACCAGACTCGTTTTCTCTTTTTAAAAAATCCAGACTGTATGATACTGTGGACCGATGTAGTAGATGTTCAAAATGCCCGTTATTAGCCAGAAGGAAACCCTCAATCACTACGTCAGCAAGACAACCACAATGCCTGGACCATTAGGAGATGATGTGGATTCATTGATAACAGTGTTACAAGGTCTGATTCTTTCGATGAAAAGGTCAATGTTCAGCAGTTCTCTATTTCTGTGTCATCCCCTAGCAGAGCTGCTGAAATATTTTCCAGTTACATCAAGGCTGCTAATGTGGCTGCAGCAAGATTTCTTGGTGGCCAGGTGCGCTTTAAGTAATATTCTTCCAGATCGACGGATTGGTAGAGAGAGGCCAATAACTTGGTTATCACTGAGCCCAGATTTAGCTCCCTTGATTATTTATTTTGGAGATGCGTCAGAGGCATTGTGTACCAACAGCATATTACATCCCAAGATAATATTTCTAGGAACTTAGAGCGCAAAAGTTTGGACATCACTGTGCTTAAAACAAAGTGGAAATAATTTCAAACACATGCTACTACAAACTGAAACATAAAAATATTATTCACTTTAGTTATTTGTTATAACTGTTATAATTGCAATCTTTTACTGTAACATCAAAAATAATATCCATTATCATACAAACTTGACTTAGCTTTCCTTAAGCAATGTTCGAATCATCTGCTCGAGGAAGAGCTTCTGATAATGTGGCTGCGAAATTGCACGAAATGCAGAAAATAAACAATGTGCACATATATACACTTGCGGTGCGACGGCGGCGAGTATCTAACCAGCAGTTTTTGACCCAGGCGCTTCGGTATGCTGACGGCTCGGCCAGTTAGCAGCAGGCGACCGGCCCAGTTGCACCAGCGTTGCGCGATGCCGTCAGTGGTGCAGGAGGAGACCGGAGCACTTGCAGGGGATGTCAGCCTCCCGGTAGGAGGTCCCACCTCTACGAGTGGCCGCTGGAAACGCTGCTTGGTGAGCCTGGGGGTGTCTCATCATTAAAGCAGTATTACGTCCCGCAGGCAGACTTGGCGCTATTTCACTGTCCAGTCACATTAACGTAACCAACTGTAAAAGATCTGATTGAACACCATTTGCAGTGCGGACTGCTGTGAGACGTCAAAGGCATTCTGGAAGGTACCGACAGGGATGTCGATCCAAGCCGACTACAGTACTATGGCCAGCTGCGGTAGGTTCTCGGCTGAGGGTCCATTGTGCGAACAGCATTATCAAAATGGTCTCACACATTCTCGATTTGGTTTAATTCCTGGGAGTTTGGTGGCCAGGGAAGTATCTGCCTACTAGTGTTGATCCACAGTGCCTTCCAGAATGGCGAGGTCTCCCAGAAAATGCCACGAAAACATTCCCCTGGACATAACGCTTCATCTCCCGGACTTGAAGCCTCACGGCGACTGTTGCAGGGTATTTCACTCTGACAGAATAACGTACCTGGAAGAAGACGTCGGCGAAGAAGAAGATTTTCTCAAGCCGATTACGCCAGTGGAAGTCAAGACCAACATCAAGTCCTTACTCTCAAGCAAAGCGCCAGGAGATGATGATATAACTGCGAAGGTCCTCAAGGAATTACCACCCATCGCCCTGGTAATGCTTGCAACCGTATTCAACAGCATAATATGGACGCGCACATATCCAACAGTCTGGCGGAATGCTGTTATTGCGGCAATCCCTAAACCGGGAAAACCTCTCAAGGATCCAAGGAATTATAGGCCTATCAGTATGCTGCCTCATCACAGACGATTTCTACCATATGAACAATTTTGATTTCGAAAAGGGCATTCTAGCTGCCAAAAGCTGCTCCGAGTGGTAGAAGATGAAACCCAAGCATTCGACAATAGGGAATACTGTTGTGCTATCTTCTTAGATGTATCCAAAGCATTCGATAGTTTGTGGCATCACGAACTGCTATGGAAATTCAGGGAACTGGATTTCCCAAAGAAGATCATCCATCTCCTCGCCTCCTATCTGCGAGCGAGACACTTCAATGTGCGTATAGGAGACACACTGTCCACGAACAGGCTGATAGCAGCAGGAGTTCTGCAAGGCTCTGTCCTGGGCCCCAAGCTGTATTCCATATACACGTCTGACCTACCCAGATCGCCAAGAATTGAGAGAGCACTCTACGCTGATGACACATTTCTTTCTACCCGAAGCAGATGGCCAGCAGCTAACCATCGAAGACTGCAAGACGCATGCTCAGACCTCGAGTCGTGGGCAATAAGATGGCGGGTCTCTTTCAACGCGCTCAAGAGCCAAGCCGTCGTCTTCACCAGGAGAAGATTAACGCAAGTCCCGTAGATCAAACTGTTAGGTGTGGACATCGAGTGGACCGTCAACTGACGTTGCATCAGCACACCACGACTGTCCGACTTAAAGTGCATCAAAGGCTGGAGTCCCCGTACCCCATCATCAATGAGCATTCAGAACTCTCCGTGAAGAACGGGTTCCTGATATACAGATTATTCATAGGTCCAATGATGAACTACGCAAGCGCCATCTGAGGAAACGCAGCAGCTACGCACATCCGCCGCCTTCAGCTGCTTCAAAATGAGGCACTCCGAAGAATCTTTCATGTACCAGCCACATTCCCGTCGCTCTACGAGGCAGCACAAGAGGAAAATGTTCTAGCAAGATTTCAGCGTCAAGCAAGGAAACTGTATCACATCTCTGCGGAATCCGACAACCCGCTCATCAGGAGCCTTGGTGCTCCGTCCGAAGACAGAGACCACTATAAGCGGCCCATTACACTACTTAGCCGCTAACATGCTAAGTAACGCAATCATATTGTAAATTGAATCAATAACCACGATGAACCTAAATCCTTTTATCACAAAACGAACTAGTAGTCAATGCCTTCTTGGTACACTGGACTCGCATTCGGGAGGACGACGGTTCAATCCCGCGTCCGGCCATCCTGATTTAGGTTTTCTGTGATTTCCCTAAATCGCTCCAGGCAAATGCCGGGATGATTCCTTTGAAAGGGCACGCCCGATTTCCTTCCCCATCCTTCCCTAATCCGATGAGACCGATGTCCTTGCTGTCTGGTCTCCTTCCCCAAACAGCCCCCCCTTTCTTAGTAAATACTACCTTTCCTAAGTAGCAGATGCGAAGATGATGCGAACCTACACCCGGGCCGGTGAAACATGTCACTTGACAGCTCGCATGTGGTTGGCTACACTGCGATTGCGAGGTTGCAATAGCTGCCACTGCACACGCCCACAACTCCGCTTGGTAGTATATTAAACCGTGAAATAACAGCTGAAGTTAATGACAATATCTATGAAAAGTCGCCCAAATTGTTACAGTAATAGCTGCATGTAAAACGTCGTATAATAATGCAAATCTAAGCATACCAAATAACACGCTATCCACACTAATAGAAAGAAATAAAGCAAAACATACATAGCCCACCCGATTGCAGAGAGAAAAAGAATTAATTCTGTATACAGTTACACTCACCAACCACACACACACACACACACACACACACACACACACACACACACCAATTTACGATATCAGTGGCGCAATTCCATCCAGTTCTCCTTCACTGTCATCGGAATCGGCACCAAAACCGTTGTCTTCGGCATCATCATCATCATCATCATTAAGGGAAATCATTAACTGTTCGTTTTCATTTATAATGCCATCTATAGCCTGTGCTTCTCTTATCAGTTTAGCAACATGGTCTACTTTTTTCCTCCATGAGATAGCGTCTACCGTAGCAAGACCTTCACGTAGCAGTCTTTCCACTTCTGTTATAGTAAAAGTCTTGCTGTTACTTCCAATGTGCGGCTTGACTTCACTCCAAACGAATTCAGTTGGATTAAAATGACAGTGATAAGGCGGTAGCCTAATTACCAAGTGACCCTGTTCGCTTGCAATTTCATCTACAACGTATTTAGGCGTCACAGGGCTTATTTTGTTTCACGAGCGAGTATAACAGCAGTTTTGTCATGCTCAAGTGCGCAGCAATGTGTCTCTCGCTTGCAACCACTGCACCATAGTTTCTTTACGGTCACTAGTGGTCGGAGCTTTATCTAAAATCACTGAATGGTACGGTGAATTGTCCATCACAAAAACTGTCGGAACACTAAACTGCAGCAACAAATTTTTAAACCACTGTAGAAACCGTGGGTGGTCCATATGCTCATGATAGTCACCGGGTTTTTTTTTTCGATCGAAAAACTAGAAGTCCTTCAGGCACAAAACCGTTTGGAGATCGTGCATGGGCCATAATTAATCGTGATCTTCTTCCTGTTGGCTGATGACCGCTGCTATTCGGAATATCATCTGTCCAGCATTTCTCAACTGATTCTCCAGCGTTGACCCAGGTTTCGTCTAACCATATGACTGAGTGTACGTCCTTTCCTACAATTTTGTGTAAGGAAATGGAACGAGCTGCAACGACATGAGCTTTTTCTAGTAACAGTTTTCGTCCATCTAACTTTTTAAAACGGAAGCCCATACTTTTTAATATCATCTAAAGTGACGTTTCCCCCCATGAGAAAAGTTCACTTTCTTTTAAAGAAATTAGCAACTTCGCTATTGTGGGGTATTCTTTCCTTTTTTAGTATCCGTATATGTGCCGACGAATTGCATCGGATTGGTAAGAATCAATATCTGTAATAGGACGAGGCTGCTTCTTTTTCTTGCCCGGAGTACTTAAAAACACACTGTTTATTCCACAGGGGCTTTCTTCCATACTGTTTATTTCACTGTCTTGTAAGTCTTGAAGTAGCACCCCTTTCCTTATAACTGTTCTTTCACTGAGTTCTAGAGTTTACAAGAAAGGCTGTAAAACTTTGTCGGCAGGAATCGGCACATGCCCATGAACAGAAACAAATTCTTTTTCTTGCTCGTAAAACTTACGCGTCCTTCTTAGCAATTCCAAAGCCTGACTATTTAATGGCACTCCACGGCCCAACGGATTGTCGGTTGGTGAACGACATCGTTTTGGGGACATTATTTAACAAACAAAAACTGTACTCGAGGCGGTAACACAACACAACAGCAGGCGTTCGCGCACTAACATAAAATGTTTACACGGAAGCCGGCAACGTGGTAGCGTCGACGCCGGAACCGACTTTTACCGGTGCTGTTATTGGTTCAGTAGACGCGGCGCCTCCCGTTCCTCACTTGTTTGTTAGTTATACTACCAACTCTACGGCGCTTGGGGAGTGACTTTGAAGTGACATGTTTCAGCGGCCCGGGTATACACTGACGGAACGTAAAACGTGATACATCCGAAAAGTTCACCTGTCGCTACTCAGTGGACGTTCAGTTGTGTTACTGGCATGCAAATTCCAGCCATCATTAGCATCAGCAATTAACGGTAGTCAGCACGGGTACGTGAAAAAGGGACCTGCTGCAGAAGCCCATAGGCAGCGACTCCCGCTGAACGGTCGTCGAGGAGACACTGTTGGTAGCTCCTTGGTTCACCTGGGCCATCAGTTGTGTAACAGTTGAACGTCTCTCTGCTGTCGTTCATCCTTGTCGTCTATGGCCCATGCTGCCGCCTTGGCACGGGTTTTGCATAGCGTCGTTTTGCTACGCACAATATACTTTAACCACAACGTCACGCTAGCAGTTTACAAACTTTGCCGTTTCGGATATACTTCCATCCTTGGCCCTAAAGCCATGATCATGCACTTTTGGACATCAGATAAATCGCTCTTTTTCCGCATTGCAAGAACGACTGGACAGTTTTTCCCCCCGTTACGCTTTATGTACTCTTCATTGCTAGTGAGTGCTTATTGCACGTTGACATCAGAACACGTGCGGTGATGACGTAAAATGGACTGTGGACTGTGTAGACGGTGCCGTGGTGACAGTTGGCCGGTCTCATGTAGGGTGCTTACTGCCTCACGGTACGGTAGTGCACAGTGTAAGACTCGTCACAGCCAGTCTGCAAGGCTGTGAATACCTCTGCTAAGAAATCACCGCTGTAATGGCTGTTATGGCTCACTTTTTGTGCTGATGTGCCAGTCCCAGTCACTTCCCCGACAACATTTCCGCAACATGTCAGACGGGATACTGCTAGTTCGTTCTGTAAGACGCCTGCTTTACCGCTGCCCTGGCATGTTCGCGGTGCTAGGCCTCGTCTGTCTCGCAATACAAAAACATCTCTGTTGCTGCAATCGGTATGCCGACATTTTGTGCCCGTCGACTGCCTGCGGCTCCTGCAATGCTGCACTGTTATACTTCCAGAGAATCACCAAACAACAGCGGTAGCATTCATTATCCCTCTCGTAAGGAAGACTCGGAACCAAGGTCTCCAACCTGGACCGCTCTGCAATAAAACTCAGCATGCCTGGACAACAATGTGCAATATCTACAAAAATTTAAAGTAGACAGATTTAACAACATTGTTGAGTAGGCTGCGGATTTAAACTCCAATGTGTAAATCATTAGATACTTACTTATAACTATAAGATTACATCTTTGTTTCACTAATTAATAGTAGAGAAGATCTCATAAGACATCCCACAAGCCATGTCATTTAAAACTTATTTTTTTCTCTCTATTATTTAATGAGCGTTTTATTAATGTGACTGCGTATTATTATTAATAGATTTTTGTTTATGGTTTGGTTTAGCGATTGCTTTTTACTGTTTGCTCCTTTTATTTAATTATGTTTGCGGTGGTTATGCTTACTGTTCTCGGTAAGTTAAAGAATACGGTAATACCATATGCGTTTCGCAGCAGCAGATCTCGTTGAGTCTCCTTGCTGGAGCTTCTCCACCTGAAATCGCTAAAGATAATTTGTAGCTTTACGGAAATCGATCGGTACAGTCAAGTGCTACGCTGTGTCATGTGTAGGGAATGTGGCGTCCAACTTTAGTCCGTGAAATTATTTAGGTCTTCGGAGAAATATTCTCGACTTAACCCAAAACCGTTTGCACCATCAAAGCACACAACACTTACGAACGACTTCCGTCTTTATAATCACCGAATATTTCTTTTGAAATGATTAAGGATTATGAAATCTACACACCTGACACTTATTTTGTGCTCTTATATATATTTATTTTCTTCAATACCATAAAATATAGACTTCTGCCTTAATGGCTGCTTCCAACACTCTCCTCTCCATCCATAGAACATCTCTCTTCCAATGTCCAAGATGGAATAATCATCTCTTTACCATAGCTTAATACAGTCTGTGTAACTTTGTTATCGAGTTCGCACGGAGATGCTTAAATTCCACAGATTATTTATCCCTCGCGCAGGTATTTTACATCTACCGTCGTATTAATAGTCCACCGCGCTTTATTAATAGAATTTTGGAGCAATAATCGCTAATTCATCTAGACAATTCTCCGTGTAGCATTTAACACTTCATCTCACTCTCAAGGCCATGAGGCCTACTCAATAGCCTTACATACGTAGCAATAAGCGCTAAATCATCTTGACAATTCTTCGTGTAGCATTTAACACATCTCACTTTCAAGGCCATGAGGCCTACTCAATAGCCTTACATACGTAGCAATAAACGCTAAATCATCTTGACAATTCTCCGTGTAGCATTTAACACCTCATCTCACTTTCAAGGCCATGAGGCCTACTCAATAGCCTTACATACAGTCCAGTCACAGTAATTTGACCATCGCCTATGTTCGACGTCAGCGTGCAATAACTACTCACAGATCGCAGGTGGCGGCACTGGAAGTGGGAAGTATATAAAACATGTCGAGAGACGCGAGAAACAGTGCAGTCGTTGTCATAATCCATCCAAAGAGACCATGGTTATTGACTTTCGGTCTAAGGGTGGAAGCATTTCCGAAACGGCTACATCTGTAAACAGTTGGCCTACAGCCGTGCATGGCAAAATGTCGCTATACAAAACTGGCGCTAAGGCAACTGTGGTGTACCACAGAAGACACAGATGAACGACGCCAGCGGAGATGTGAATTGGTAAACAGACGCGTAACTCTTGAGCAACTGACCCAGATGAGCTAAGCAGCTAACAACAGTGCCTCCTCAACGACCATTCGCCGAACATTCCTGTGTACGGACCTCCGCCGTTGATGCATACAAGCTGACTGGTGCGTGACGAGAGTCTCCCGTCGGGTAGACTGCTCGCCTGGTGCAAGTCTTTCGATTTGACGCGACTTCGGCGACTTGCGCGTCGACGGGGATGATTAGGACACCACAACACCGAGTCTCTGAGCGGAGAAAATCTCCGACACAGCCGGGAATCGAATCCGAGCCCTTAGGATTGACAGTCTGTCGCGCTGACCACTCAGCTACCGGGGGCGGACATGTTGACTGGTGTTAATAGACGACGAAGGCCGGAATTTGCTCGCCGGTACCGCAGCTGGACGTCCGCTGAGTGGCGAGAGGTTGTCCTTTCAGATGAATCACGTTTTTTTCTCCACCGGACAGAAGGTTATGGCTTGAATGGCGTGAGACATCTGAAACCAAACATCCTGCAGCAATCGTCGGAATGGTTCTGGCTGGAAGAGGGAGCATCATGGTCTGGGAAGTGTTTTCTTTGCATTCCCTGGTGATCTCGTAATTCTGAAAGGCACGACGGATCGACACACATATCCTTCAGGACCATGTCCATCCCTATATGCAGCCTCTATTTCCTCGGTGTGCTGGCACCTACCAGCATGACAATGCAACGTGTCACACAGCTCGCACTGTACGATGGACATTCGAAGACCACGAGTACAAGTTTACCACATTCCTCTGACCACCAGGCTCCCCGGATGTAAACCCCATCCAGAGTCTGTGAGAGCATCTCCATCGGGCTGTTAGCGCTGTAGGTACTCAACCGAGAAACCTAGTGCAGTTGATCACAGCACTGGAGCCGGCACAGAGCCACTTCCGTATCGGTACCTTCCCACGCCTCATTGACTCTTCCTGCATGTCTCACAACGGTCCACGCTTCAAAAGGTGGTTGTACAGACTTCTGGCAGATGGTAACAGTAAGGTGACTGGACACAGTATTATGTGCTTTGGTTGTTAGCGGTGCTGCCCTCAGTTGTTCGTATACAGCATCGTGGATGGCTTCTTGTAAGCTCATCCTTATCATACATCCACCCCAAACGCTGTCTGCTAGTGATTACAATAGCCTAGCGACTGTGACACATACATTCAGAACATTGTAACTCCCAGATCCATTGGCGTACTTCAAAATTTCATTTGTCAATTTTCGTAACGTTCCGGTGTTACCCAATGCCTCATGTTCCAAGCGCGACAGCTGTGCGGTATGGCAATCTATCCTCCCTTACTGCCTTTTTATATTTCCTTCACCTTTTCTATGGCCCGTTCAGATCCCCAGTGTAGACTTCATCTGCAGTTCCAAACACAGTTTTCAAGATTCTCCTCCCAGCATCAACTGACCCGAATTCCTTCATCATTAGGTAAGCAGCACTACATCTCCCCATTTCCTGCATCTTTTTCATAACTGTTCTTTAAACTTACATAGTTGATCATATTTTCCTAAAACTTCTCCAAGGACATCCCTGCCTTTTGATTCCCATTTCAGTCTGGCAAACATATCCTCCAACCTCTTGACCTAATAACCTCCCCACAAATAATATAATTAAATATTATTTGGTTAATGATTCTAATTTTAGTGTAACCTCAGAACAAAACTGGTTCCCATTTAATGTACCCACAAAATTCTTTTCTCATTTAATATAAGCTCGAAACAGAAACATTCCTAAGCCTCATAATAAAAAATAAATTCAGTAACCTGGTAAAATTTGGACGACAGCAGTGCTGCGTCATGGCCCTGTAGGATCATTCTGAATAAAAAGCAAAAATTCTCACCTCGATAAAGTCGGCAACTATCTGCTCTTACAATAGCTCTTTTGCAACAATCAGAATGATCATGCATTGAAAAAAAAATTTAAATTCTTTAAATTGCAATGAATGCTTATTATTATTAGGACATTTTTAAAAGATATACATGGGAGTTTACATAATATTACTAGATATGCGCGAGGCTGCTTTTTTTTTACCTTATACAATAATACTCAGGCTCCCGCATCGCTGCACCGCGACCGGCCCAGCCAACATGATACACCAGACCAGACCAGAGCAGACACACACACACACACACACACAGGCAACAACTTACTGCTACTGCTACACAGTTCGTACAGTCAACACTGCTCTCTGGTCAGCGATTCTCTTATACCTTGCATATCGCAGGCAGCGCATGAGCAATACATCGAAATTGCATCTGCTCGGACCTCTTACATAAAATTACATCTGTATTACATCTGCTCGGACTTCTTACATAACCCTCCACTGGGGGGGCAAAAATTTGGCAGCGATGGTGAGTCAATTGGACTTGCCATGAGCAACAAATTTTTCTTAATTAACTAAGTTTACAGTCACAGAGTATATACATATGTATATAAGTGCAGAACATGAAATGAAATGGAGTGCACATGCACTGAGTACAGAACATATCAGGAAATCACAAAATGTATACGCAATGAGTACAAATCATATTAACAAATGACATAAAGCGCATACGCACTGTAGTACAGAACATATCTAGCAATGACAAAATGTATATGCAATGAGTACAAAACATATTAACAAATGACATAAAGTGCATATGCACTGTAGTATTTTTTTACCATTATACAAGAACTAGGATAGGAAAGGGAAGGATTGCATCATGGTTGTAGCACAGTAGGTTGCACGAAGCTGCACTGAAAGTCCATATCTTTCTACAGAAGCACAACACCAAGTGAGAAAATCTGAAGTTCTCTTCCCTGAAGTATTAATCAGTGTAGCCAAGACACTGAAATGTCGTATTAATATTCAATGTTATCATTTTGGTAGTACATTAGGTACACCAAATAGTGGAACCATAATAACATCTCCATTGTTCAAGGTAGTGGACACCATGATGTGTCAACACCTCACTCTTTCACCAACGTAGAATTAGTGCAGAAACCAAATATAGTGCTCCATGATCATAAGGATAGACAAGACAAACGTATATTGCAGTAATTTCTGGTAATTAGGTCAGAAGATGAAGGACATTAAGTCTTATGCTAGTCATCATTGAGAATTACACTAGTCTATCAACCGATTTGAGTAATTGGTGGCACTCATTGCCTAGTTACTAAATATTTCTGTACTATGTATGGAGTATTACAGAATATTATTCATAACTCATCTGATGACAGTAAATATTGGCACTCGTTGGCCAGTTACAAACCATTTTTATGCATTATTTAAAAGTGATCATTCAAAGTAAGAGTAAATTAATGGCATACAGTTTACATAATTCATCTAGTTATAGTAATCATTGGCACTCTTTGGCCAGTTACAAACCATCAGAAGTCATCCTTCAAAACAGGCACTAATGAGTGTAGCATCAAGCTACTGGTATTCATATATAATAGCATGTAGGTGATATAATACAAAATTAAAATAAGAAACAGTGGCATTCATTGGCCAGTTACTAAACATATAGCAAGTATTGAATAGTACAAAACATTTTTCATCATTCAAGTGACATACGACAGATTTAAAATAATTATTGGCACTCATTGGCCAGTTATAAAGTATTCTTATATTTTTATAAAACCTTATTCAGTATTATTCAGAAGTTATCATTCAAAATAAGAGTTAATTATTGGCATAGCATTTATAGAGTATAACAAAAAAATTATTTACAGAAATTATTGGCATAGTATTTATGCATTATTTCAAAACATCATTCAGTATTACTTAGAACTGATCATTCAAGTGACATAGGAAATATTGAAAACGTAACACTGTAACTATTACTCAAGGTCTGTGATTAGAAAACATCATTCAGTATTACTCAGAACTGATCATTGCAGTCACATAAGACATATTTAAAATGTAACACACTGTAACTATTATTCAAGGTCTATTTTTTTGTGCTAGCAATGCATTGCGTTGGGATCGATAATTAATTGCTGGCGCATGAAAATATTTGCTTTTGACTTATGCTACAAATGAGGAAAGGTAACGTCATTCGTCATGAGTCAGCTGTAGCAAGGTTATGAAACAAGTAGAGTATATGTGATCACATTCATGAATGACACACACAAATGGGTAAAAAAATGCAAGTACTAGAACAGGTTTAATGACTAACTGCTTATAGCACATTAATTTCATGAATAGCTTCTCCTAGAAAAAACACAAAATGGATTATTAAGCTGAAAGAAGAAACGCATATTATGCTGAAAAGTAGTGAACTTCCAATTAACAGGTATTGAAATGTGTACTCAATATGTATGTACTCTAGTTGTCCTTTCCAAAACATTCAGTCATTATACCAAGCGACATAAGACATACTGTCAAAACTAACAGTAAATATATAAACTTCATCATTATCCTCCTCTGCAAAGAAAAACTTAAAAGTGGTGCGTTTAGTGGCCATATAAAATTTATCACTATCATCACCTGTAAACAAAAACTTCATTATTCATATCACCATAACTTCATTATTATCATCACCTGCAAAGAAAAACTTCATTATTCGTATTACCGTATTCTTCATCACTATTCATCATCATTCATTATCATCTGCAAAAAGACACTTCATTATTCATTATTCATATTACCATTTACTTCATACAACTATTCATAGTATGGAGTTCCTTATTTCAGGATAAACAGATCGCGGAACAGCTGGAGCTGATCGCAGAGCTGATGGGCAGCGAAAACACACAAACAGAAACACCCACACCACACACACAGACACCTGCTGAACAACAGAAGGACATGCCCCCTATCTCACCTCTGGCGGCCCAGGCACCGACGGAACCGGATCCAGAGCCGACAGAGGACACAACAAACACAGATAAAGACGGGCCGTGGCAGCAGGTCGGCCCAAGGCGCAAACAGCAGCCAAATACGCAAACAAGTGAGCCCACAAACTCACGAGGCAACGGCCGAGCGCTGCTGCCAACACCATCTACATCACGTACAAACAACAATAACAACACAGGGACCAACACAAACAACCCTGCGACGGCAGCAACCACAAATATACAAGCAGCTACACAGAACACAAACAACACCGCGACTGGCTTCCCACCGGTCATCATCCACAGCTACGGAGACCTAAGTCTCCTAAACAAGGAATTTAACAATCAGCACAGCCCCACAACATACTACTCCAAGCTCACCGGGGAACACGCCGCACTGTACGTGGCGAACAAAGCAGACTACACGAATCTACTGGACTTTCTCAAAAAAAGGAAGGTAGAACACTTCACGTACAGGACAGTCCTGGAAAACACTCAGCAGTACGTGATAAAGGGGATAGACTCACGAACCCCGACCGACACAGTACACAATGAACTCTCTGCTCTCGGGTGGGAGTGCATTCGGGTAAACCGAATGTCAGAGTTCGGCACAGCGAGACCGTCTCACAACTACATGGCAGAGTTGGCCGACACGGCCAAATCCCGCGACCTGCTGAAGTTGAAGCTATTTCTTCACATGGTCGTAAATGCAGAAATTTACAACACGTCGCGCACTCCCCAACAATGCCACAACTGCCAGCGCTATGCGCACGCGGGTATCAGATGCGGTCTCGCACCCCGCTGCCGCATTTGCGCTGGCGGTCACACAACCGAACGCTGCAAACTCCCCCATACAGCACCCCGCAAGTGCGCCAACTGTGGTGCTGCCCATCCGGCAAACTACAGAGGGTGCATTGCTTACAAAGCAGCTCTGAGGCGCAAAATCGCGAAACATGCGAAACCTACCGCCATAACAGTTCCAAAACCGCCCTCGCGCCCAGTAAGAAGTGGAATATCCTTCGCTGGAGTGGTCGCTGGCAGCCCCAGCAGCGCGGGACGGTCAGAGGAGCCCCAGAGCTCAGAACACGCTCAGCAAACACCCCCAGCAACAGACACACAACAGACAAGCACAACGCCTGACACCACACCCGCACCGGGCACACCACACGAAACAAGCAACAAGAACACCCTACCCCCTGAGATCGCGAACTGCAGCCCACCACAGGCTACAGAAAACGCACCTACACAGGGACAACCACAGCGCCAGAGGAGGAGGAGAAGGAGAAACAGCCGAAGCACGAGGAACACGGCCACACCACAACAACCACACAGGCAACAGAACACCAACACCCACGAACACATCCCGGACACCAACTCAACAACTCACATTACACACCCACTCACCACAGAGAATACACAGGCGACCACAACTGCCACACGAACAACCGACTCGCAGGCCAGCCCTCACCAAACGCCAACACTGGAACAAGCGGCCGCTAACACGACCAATAACTCGCAGGCCGACATGACCAACATTACTACAACATTCCAGAGAATAATGGAAACATTATTCCCCGGACGCACGACCACCGAAATAGTCTCGAAGATTATGGGGTGTGTCTCACAACTCTTCATGCAGTTCATGTCGGGTACGCTCAACTGGACTAGCTTCCAAGCCACTATCACACCGCTTTTCACACTACTACATGGATAATACACCACACTAGCCCCGAAACGCAGACTTAAACACAATCACACAGATCCTGTTTTGGAATGCCAACGGGATCGCAAGCAAAAAAGCCGAGATGGCCGCGTTCATGGAGCGAAAGGGTATCCGAATCGCTCTTGTGAACGAAACACTGCTTACGCCTCGCAAACAACTAAAGTTCCCAGGTTATTGCGTCTATCGTACCGACCGAGCGGATGGCAGGAGGGGAGGCGGCACGGCAATCATCATACACAGAGACATAGACCACACGAACATCGAGCTCCCAGCACTTGAAAGACTAGAGGCTACGGCCGTCAGGGTCAAGTTCAACGGAGCCAACACCACACTGGTATCGCTATACAATCCTCCTAATAACATAGTAACACGCGATATCAGCACAGTACTCAACATAGCACCGCGGGTAATAGCCGCTGGAGACCTCAACGCAAAACACACTGATTGGAACTCACGAGTACGAACCTCCAACGGCAAGAAACTGTACGAACACGCGCTAGGCCGAAACTACATTATACTTGGACCGGACGTTCCCACGTTCGTGCCTACACAGGCCCGACATAGGCCAGACGTGTTAGACATAGCCCTCATAAAGGGCATCACACGTACACTCAACCTAACGGTTGAAAACGATCTGGACTCAGACCACATGCCTGTAATACTGCACATGGAAGAGACACTGCAGGACATCGAACCACGCAGGATGCTCAACTACAAGCGTGCGAATTGGACACTGTTCAAGGAAACGCTTGATAGTCGCATTCCTGACACACACGAAATTAACAACACACAGCAAATTGATGAGGCTGTGGAGGCTCTAACAACTGCCGTCCAAGACGCAATGACTGACGCCATTCCATTTACAACACCAAGACAACACTCGACGGCCCTGCCCCAGGAAATCCTGGGCCTTATCTCAATGAGGAACCGCCTCAGGAGATACTGGCAGCGTACCAGGCGCCCGTTCTATAAACTGCACTTCAACAGACTCCAGGGCATAATACGGAATAAAATTCAAACATTCAGAAACGAACAATGGGGACAGAAACTCGCTGGGCAGGATTCCACACGTCCTGGCGTGTGGCAGCTGGCCAGACACTTCACCAGGGAGAAACATTACATTCCCACGTTACAAGGACCAGACGGCCCAGCCTACTCCGCGACGGAGAAGGCAGAGCTTATGGCCACAACACTTGCAGCGTCTTTCATGCCGAATCTGGTTCCTTCAGACCCAGCATTCACACTTGAAACGGACCAGGAGGTTACACGACTTGTAGCCCAGCCCTCGCGCAACGAAATAAGACGTGCTAGCACAAATGAAGTCACATGGGCTATCAAGCACACCAACGCTAGAAAAGCCCCTGGGCCTGATGGCATTCAAAACCGTGTCCTCCAGGAGTTTACGGATAAATCCGTAGAATACCTCACACACTTAACGAATGCCATCCTGACACACCAACACTTCCCTGACTTTTGGAAGGCGGCCAAGGTCCTGATGTTCAGGAAGCCAGGGAAAGACCACTCCCTCCCACAAAATTACCGACCTATCAGTCTGATGTGCTCGCTCAGCAAGATTGTTGAGAAGGTAATACTAAAACGTATCACTAGGCATTGCATCGCCAACGACACCCTAAGACCGGAGCAATTCGGCTTTAGGAATCACCACTCGACAACACAACAACTCCTCCGCGTAGTCGAACATATAACACACGGCTACAACATGAACAAAGCCACAGGGGCCGTGTTCCTAGACATCGAAAAGGCTTTCGATCGTCTCTGGCACAACGGACTCATACGCAAACTAAGCGAAGCTGGTTTCCCGGACGGACTCGTGCGTCTCATACACTCATATCTCACGAACAGATGTTTCAACACTAACGTGCAGTATAAACAATCAACACAACACGGTATCCAAGCTGGAGTACCCCAAGGAAGCATCCTAGGGCCCATCTTGTTTAACCTGTACATCAATGACTTCCCAACAACACGAAACACGACGTTAGCCGTCTACGCGGATGACACAGCCATCCTCGCGCAAGACTGGAAACCGTCGAACATCAACTCACGAATACAGACAGCACTCAGAACAGCTGAGCCTTGGCTGGAGCGATGGCGTATTAAAGTGAACGTCGACAAGTGCGAAGCAGTTCTGTTCACACGCAGACCGAAACTACTGCGCAAACACCAACACTGTAGACCGATAACACTACGTACACGCCCAATACGTTTCCGAGAGAAAGTCAGATACCTTGGTGTCTGGCTGGGCCGGAAACTTACATGGGGGGACCACATCGAATACGTTGCACGCGACGCTCAAACAGCTCTACCCACTCTGATGACGCACGCAGCTCCCGTCTGGGGATATGCAGCTCCCACACGACTGCGCCGCCTGCAGATCATACAGAACAAGGTGCTACGAATCATCAGCAATGCTCCACGCTACACACACACCGTGGATCTTCACCATGAATACCGCCTTGATACCCTCAAGGAAGTATTCAAGAAACACGCCACACGACTATACAGGAACTCGAGACACTCGAACAATCCTTTCATCCTCACTCTGGGAAACTACGATCACAACCACAGGTGGAAACACAAGCGGCCAAAGACACTGCTAGCTAGGGCATAACCACCTATGGTAAACTAACATACGCAAACAGCGACAAACGCCGGTAAGCCCCTGCATATCAGCAACACTGACTGGCAACTACCATCTGCTATTAGAGCCAACCAACAGGCCACAGCAGGGACACCGACGAGCTCGCCCACAGACGCACGAACAATCTGCCAACACTCCCTCACACTGTGCCTCCGGTATATGACCTATCGGACACAAGACCGATAACAAACCTAACTGTTGCAGGTTGCAGGACGCTGAACGAGGACTCTGTACCAGCACCCAGCGCCAGCCGCCGAGCAGCACAAACGCACAACGTCAAGGTATCGACATGCATGACACCCACTACTAACAAAGCCCATCCTTACACAACCTGTCGCAGGCAGCAAGACAACCGCTACTGCTCTTGCCGCCCGACCTAACTTTCGCAGAGGTTTTTTTTCCCTTGGCTCTTGCTTTGGCACTTTTTTTCCTCTGCCCTTCAAACCGCTACCCTTCGTCAGATTTCGACCAATCTATCTCTAGATGAGCGCGTATTAATGGTTAATCCTAACCAGACGTACGCAGACATCGCAGTACCCACATCCTGCGACACCTCACTTTAGTGAATATTAATCCTTATGCAGAGATGGCAGTAGACCTTTTGTGTTGGCCATCATGCCGGTGTGGGCGTGGAGGGGCTCCACCTCTTTTTTAAAAAAAAAAAGTTCCTTATTTCAAGCATATTTCATCACTATAACTAAGATGTGTAGTTCTGTCTGACAGCATGCATCAATCGCCTCGTATTCTGAAAGAAAAATAATTAGTTAAGACCGCTATCATACGATGTGTATTGTATATTCATGTTAATGTTTGTTAATTCTGATCCATTTACTCCTCGTGACGAGGTATTGCATCTTCTTTCGTTCATTCCGAAGGTGAAATTCCCATTTCATAGTAATCCAGTGTGGTTTGTTTCATTTATTTCATTTATACGTTATTTCTTTCTGAAAATGATGAACAATGATTAATGTCTTGCATTTAAATCATATACCCATTAAATAAAAACTGGTTTCTAGTCATATAATTAAGCATACAGCGTAGCATGACGGAAAACGTAATATGTCAAAAACATAGACAGTGTGCAGGTGCAAAAATGTACACGGAGTATCATAATGTAGTAGCAATAAAAATGTAAAATAGTCACGATGTTGAGATAACATAAGGCAAAAATGTCAAAGTCAACTGGTGTTTGTTATATCTTAAAGATTTCATAGTGCATACAAACAAACAGGAAAACAATCATACATAAATGAAAAATGGAAAATGTGCACAGTCTGATACATAACGACAAGAAATGACTTTCTTTGTGTTCAGCTTGTATGTTGTGTAGTTGATAGAGGCGAGAGTTGAAGACTTTAATGGAGAAAGAATTTGATAAAATTAATATGTCACTAGATAGAATTGCATAATTGTTCTTAAAATATGTAAGTTTATCTGGAAATGTGCACGGTCTTATGTGTAACAACAAGAAAAGCGACCTGCTAACCTTACCTTGCCGGGCACTTGCCAAGAAAAAATATAATAATCATCAGTAAGTGGTCATATAAATAATTGCATCATTGGTCATATAAAAATCAGGAAAACGTATTACAGTGTGATAAATCATAAAGTATGTTCATTCAATAAAGGGTTTAATATTGGAGACATGGTGATTGCCTTTACTTTTTCTGGTTCTCAGAGTTTCGACGTGTACTACATTGGGGTGACGAATGCTGTGAATTCGGTATGGACCTGCATATATAAGCTCAAATTTACTACATCTATTCTTTCCTCTGTTAGATAAATAGAGTGTACGTACTAATATCTTCTGGCCAATGTGAAAGTCACGGCGTGTACAAACCTGTTTTTGCTGTCTTCTCCGGCGCTCTGCAGCACGTTTGATGTTGTTCAGCGCAATGTCAATTATTTCATGGTGTCGTAGTCGACGAGATGTAGGAAAGGATACTAATTCTTTAATTTTGTTAGGTGGTTCAACATTTTTCAGTATAACAGTCGGAGATAGCATAGCAGAATCATTTGGTATGGAATTAATTACATCTTGGAATGAGAGTATTTGTGTGTCCCAATCAATATGACTTTTATGGCAGTATATTCTACACAGTTTACCAATTTCTCTCATTAATCGTTCACAAGGGTTCGAAGAAGCGTGATACTTGGATATATAGATCGGAGAAATTGTTCTTGTTTGTAGCATACGTGTCCATATAGCAGATAGAAATTGTGGTCCATTGTCGGAAATTACTTTCAATACATGCCCTACATGAAATAAAAAATGTTTTACAAATGCCTTCGAAACAGATTTAGCAGTAGCTTTGCGTAACGGAGTGAAGGTAACAAATTTTGAAGTGAGTTCAACAGCGACAAAGATGTACCAAAAACCTCTATTAGTTCTGGGAATCGGACCAAAAATGTCTACAGTGCCCATGTGTCTTAATTTAACAGGTAGAATGCGATGTAACGGAGGAATATGTGAAGTCGTGTCTGACTTAGCTTTCTGGCCGATTTTACATGGCGCTAAAACTCCTCGAATACGTTTCTCCATGTTGGTAAAATAACAGTTCTGTCTCAGTATTAGAAAACATTTTATGGCTCCATAATGTTCGTAAGTTAAATGAGTATACCAAATTAATTTGTTAACAAGCTTGTCAGGAATGCATAGGAACCAGTTGTTCCTGTCAGGGTGAGAGCGGCGAAACAGAATATTATTGCGTACAGTGTAATGGTTTCTAATGGTAACATTATTACTATCTTTCCAAAGGCGTTTAATTTCTTTCCACATGTTGTCTTTACTCTGCTCTTGTGCTATGCCTCGTAATGACGACGAAATGAAATTTTCAAATGCAACTTGTTGAATATACACGATGCTAAAATTTTCTTGGCAGAAGATGGTTGCGATGTCTTGCTGATTGTTGCTGAGAGAACGGGATAGTGCGTCTGCTACAATATTTTGTGTACCGGGAATGTGAACAATTGTAAATTTAAATTCCTGTAAATAAAGTTTCCATCTGCTTAATCTGTCGTGTGTAAATTTAGCGGAAAGTAAAAACTGTATAGCTCTTTGATCTGTGTAAATGGTAGTGTGTCTTCCATAAAGAAAATTCCTAAATCTCGTAAGCGCCCATACAACACATAATGTTTCAAGTTCTGTAACAGAATAATTGCGTTCAGCAGGTGACAGAATGCGACTCGCAAAGGCGATGTTTTTAATTACTGTAGTACCATCTTCTTCAATTTCCTGAAAAATATGTACGCCTAAAGCGGTGTTGGAACTGTCGGTAGCAACGGAAAAATTTCTAGTAAGATCTGGATGTGATAAAAGTGGTGCGTTCAACAAAGCTTCTTTCAGATTCACAAATTCAGAATGTGCTTGGCTATCCCAGGACCAAATAGTGTTTTTACCCGTCAATTGACAAAATCTAGGAGTGTCTAAAGCAGAGTAATGAATAAATTTACGAAAAAAGTTAATTAAACCCAAAAAGCTGCATTGTTGTTTCTCCGTCGTAGGAACAGTAATGTCACGTAAAGCTTGAAGTTTTTCCGGGTCAGGCGCAATGCCTTCTGCTGAAATTACATGTCCAAGTAATTTTATAGAAGTTTTGCCAAAGTGCGATTTGCTAAGATTAACTGTGAGTCCTTGTGCACGTAAAGTTCGTAACAGTTGTTCAAGAATCAGATTGTGTTCAGACCAGTTAGCTTCTGCAATAAGAATGTCGTCTACATACGTTGTGATTCTGTCTTTAAGTTCTGTCGGAAGTATTCTATTCAAACCGCGAATAAATGCTGCTGAAGAAATAGTTAAACCGAACGGTAATTTACAAAATTGATAACAGTCACAAAAACAGAGAAAAGCCGTGTACTTTCTGCAGTTCGGATGGAGCTGAATTTGCCAAAATCCCGATTTCAAATCTGATGTGGAATAAATAGCAGTACCATGAAATTTCTGTAGAAGTTCTTCTAGTGTCTGTAGGCGATCTGTTTTATTAATAATAATGTCGTTGATGTGACACGAATCAAGTACGAGACGAAGTGAACCATCCTTATTCTTAACAATATGGAGTGGGTTTATGTACGGACTAACTGCCGGTTCAATAATTCCTTGGTCAAGCATAGCTTGCAAGTCTTTCTTAACTTGTTCTCTGTGAATATACGGAATGGGATAATGTTTGGCTTTAAATGTGTCGTGCTGTTTAACTTGAAATTCATACATAAAACCGGACATAGTACCAGGGACGTTGTCAAAAACTGGAGCTTGCTGTAAAAGAATTTTGCGCAGTTGCGTGCGTTCGTCGTCTGTATTTGCACTGCTCTGTTTAACTTTATCAGAAATCATCTATATAACGTCACAGTCGGCTTCGTCTGGAGTATTATAGTTGTGTACGTACGTATCTGTGAACAATGTGGAATGACAGTCTATGTTACGTGATGCGGAAATGACCTCTGTACGATTAATTGTTTGTTCTTCTGCAGACAAAGAGTGCTGAAATTCTAATGCCAGTTGTACATTTTCATCCTTTAACATTAAATAGGAATTTTGAAAGTCAATAACTGCGTCGTGTTGTACCAGAAAATTCGTACCTAAAATAACGTCTGTTGTCAATAACGGAACAATTCAAAAATTTGAATGAAATGTATGACCTGCAATACAAAATGATAAATGTGTCTGGAATTTTACATCTACTCCTTTACCAGATACTGCTCCTTTTACTTTAGTTTTGCCTAATGGTAATATAGGATAGGTATTCTCTTTGTTACATTCGTTGAAAGTTTCCTCATTTATAACTGACATAGGTGATCCAGAATCGATTACTGCTGAAAATTTGGATGATCCAATCTTTACTTCAATGACATGGTGTGAAATGGTTTTTTGAATAACTGGTCTTTCCTGCGAAAGAGTGTCTCGGATGTCGTCAAAAGTAATAATATTTTCGTGAACAAGATTCTGTGTGTCAAAAGTATTGCTTGCGTTGATGGAAGATGCAACCTGTACTGTATCTAGTCAAATTCTATCTGACGTGCTATCATTTGCGGGAGGATGCTGTGGCATTTCCACTATTTGTACTGTTCTGTTATTTCTTCCTGACGTATTACGTTCGGGATGATATCTACTGTCTGGTTCATTCATGAGAATATGTTGTTGCGGATGATTTTGCTGCTGATAAGACCGACTGTTATTAAACGTATGCTGAAAATTGTGACCATTATTTTTACGTCTGTCATGATAGTCATTGCTATATGGCGCATTGCGATAGGAATTGAAATGATGTGTTTTCTGTACGTACTGGTTTCCTTGTAGCGGTGCGTTACTATTTGGTGGAGCCGATGCTATACGTGCAGGCGGCGAAACATTAAAGCTTGGTTGACCTTGCAGACTACATTTTTGGTTAGGTATCCTAACCGGCTGGTTTTGATGCTGTTGTTGAGAAAAACCTCTATTGTTACCAAAATGCGGTTCCTGTTGCTGATAATTAAAATTTTGTCTGTTATTAAAATTCTGGTGGTTGTCGTTCCTGAATCGTCTATTAGCTTTGCTATTGAAGTAGCGTGGCTGATCGTAATTGCTGTATCCTTGTTGACCTTGGTTATTATGTGAAAAATTTTTGTTTATAAAGGAATAATCTGATTGCTGAACTTCCAAAAGCTGTAACAGATCTCTGAATGCCGAAATATTTTCTTTCTGCTGACCTGTTAAAAGTGATACTTTTAATGATCGTGGTAATTTAGAAATACATAATTGAATAAGTGCAGATTCACTGTATGGTTCACTTAAGTACTGGTTTTGTTGGACTATGTGTTCAAAAAATTGCGTGACAGTGGAAAAATGTGAGTTCTCATAATTCGGTAAACTAATTAATGGATCCTTGATTCCGCATTGTGTCGTCTTCGACCAATACGCTGACAGAAAAGCATTCTGAAATTCTTCTACCGAGTAGCATTGTCTCGCGATTGGTCTCATACGAGTTGCCGGTTCGCCTTCCAAAAAACTGCAAATAAATTCAAGTTTGTGTGTTACAGGCCAAGTAGGTGGAAAAGCAAAGCTAAATTGTTGTATCTAATCCAATGGGTGAATCTGTGTTATGTCATTTTTAAATACTTCAAATTTTCTCACTGATAGTAAATGCTTGTAATCAAAACTATCGTCTCTGTATGTCTGAACAGGTTCAGGATTGTATGAGAATCTATTTGTCTGTGACTGTTCGGAATCTAACTCATGTACTCTTTGTAAATTACCTAAATTATACTGGCTGTGTAAGTCTGACAAATGTTCGCAAAGTGGCGTATGCTGTGATGTGTTAAAGGCTGAAATATTTTTCATCTCCGTCACTTCGTGCTGTAAAGATGACAATTTTCTACGTAATGTATTATTGGACGAACCTATCTAACTGATCGTCTGCTGTAAATTTTGGAATTCGGGTGTTTGATTAAAGGAAACTGGTGACGTATCGTCTGATTTGGTGTCATTATTACTTTCGATAACATCAATACGACTGGCCAATTCATCTTATTTTTCAGTCAGTACCTTTACCTGATCATCGTTTTTAGTATCGCAAGCATTAATTTGTTCTTGTATTTTACGTGTGGTTTTGTTTAATTTCTTAACGTCTGCTTTTATGGCATCGGGATCCTGTATTAGTTCTAATTGTTCAAGTCTGTCGGTCACTGTCTGAAAGTCTACTGTGTGTGTGCCTGTTTTTGTTTTCAGGTCAGAGATTTCATCATGTAATTCGGTGTTCAACTGTTTGATAGCATTAATTTCGTCTGATACTGTAGCAATATTGTTGTCTACGTATGTTTTTGCTTTCGTAAACAATTTACGCTTATCTTCCTGTCTCTGTGCAGTAATTGTCGCTTTACTTTATTCTGTTCCTGTATAAATTTATGGTAACGTGTTTCACTGTTTTGTAGGTGTTGATTAAAACATTCGTCAATTTGGCTGTTCTGTTGGTCAAATTTCGCGTCTACTTTCGCATCCAGTGTGCGTGAAAGTTCTGCTGACATTAATTTAAACTCGTCGTGTAACCGTGTTGCGTTTTCAGAGCATTGTTTAGCGACTGTATTAATTTCATCTCTAAGTAATTTAATTGTGGCTGCATGTGTATTATTTAATTCTTGTGGCACAGATCTAATTTTTTCACTACTGTTCCTAGCACAAGCCTTAATTTCTTCACGTAATTGTTCTTTACTATAATGACATTGCGCGGCAAACGCTGTAATCTGTTCATTAAGCTGTTTAAAATTGTTGTATTGTTTTTCATTAAGTTGTTTGTTCGATTCGTTAAGTTGATCTTTGATATTTTCTTTAAGTTGTTTGTTCTGGTTGTCGTATTTTTCATTGAGTTGTAGTAATAACGCCATAACTTGATCCATCCCAAAATTAGCTGCTGTATTTTCTGTGCCCTGTGATGGTGTATCTGTATGTGTCACGTTTGGTCATTCTGTGATTCACAAAAAGGGTTTGCCAATCGGATTGGCACTGTTGGCCACTACATCGGAATCAAACAAATCTGACATACTTAGAGTACATCGTTTACCTTCGTTAGTAACAATTGTTTGCTCACAATTCAAATTTTGCAAACCGATTGTGACAAACTGAGCAGTGTTCATTGTAACGGAACTTGCCACGTCATCAATTGTTACTTTTACTCTGGACATAATTGGATTTGTTTGCACATCATTAGGATCAAAATCAATATTAGTGGTCGGTATGCACTGATTGTCTGTAAATGGAGGATTATCATTATTACACTGAGTGTCGCAAATATTATCGGTCAAGCTATTCGAGTTGGCTATTTCACTCATTGCACATCGCGGTGTACTGTTAACAGTTTTTCGCGGCATTTTTCACAAATCAAAATTAAGCACAAAAATGAAACAAAGACGAAGCAAAAATGGAATAAACATAATTACAACAAAGAGCAATAAATTGCCGATGATCTGTGGAAGAAAGAGTGAAAAATTTGTAAATGCGTTGTGCCAGATGCAAACTACATTTAAGTAAATAAGAGCAGATATATGACTACTTCTCAGAGATTCACAAAGAAATACGATCCTGGCAGGGTCGCCAAGTGTAACCTCCCCACAAATAATATAATTAAATATTATTTGGTTAATGATTCTAATTTTAGTGTAACCTCAGAACAAAACTGGTTCCCATTTAATGTACCCACAAAATTCTTTTCTCATTTAATATAAGCTTGAAACAGAAACATTCCTAAACCTCATAATAAAAAATAAATTCAGTAACCTGGTAAAATTTGGACGACAGCAGTGCTGCGTCATGGCCCTGTAAGATCATTCTGAATAAAAAGCAAAAATTCTCACCTCGATAAAGTCAGCAACTATCTGCTCTTACAATAGCTCTTTTCCAGCACAGCTCTATGGAATGCTGGCCTATACATTTGTTATTTATGAAAGGAAGCAATTGATTTTTCTTTTGCAACAATCAGAATGATCATGCATTGAAAAAAAATATTAAATTCTTTAAATTGCAATGAATGCTTATTATTATTAGGACATTTTTAAAAGATATACATAGGAGTTTACATAATATTCCTAGATATGCGCGAAGCTTCTTTTTTTTTACCTTATACAATAATATTCAGGCTCTGGCATCGCTGCACCGCGACCGGCCCAGCCAACATGATACACCAGACCAGACCAGAGCAGACACACACACACACACACACACACACACACACACACAGGCAACAACTTACTGCTACTGCTACACAGTTCGTACAGTCAACACTGCTCTCTGGTCAGCGATTCTCTTATACCTTGCATATCGCAGGCAGCGCATGAGCAATACATCGGAATTACATCTGCTCGGACCTCTTACATAAAATTACATCTGTATTACATCTGCTCGGACCTCTTACAATATCCTCCAACCTCTTGACCTCATTTATCATCACCGATGCTTTAAAGAATAGACTCAGCGCCCATTAATGGCTAGTTACCACCCTATCTTCTTGTTGGTAAACAGCACCCCACTATCCATATGCTGACTGCTCGCGTCCTCCCAGTCCACCCTCGATGAAGAAGTAAAGCATTGCCAGGACTGGAATTCCTTTCATCCCTATTCCTGGTGTACAGAATTCTGTGAACAAGGACTACAAGCACTGCCCCCTCCTCCCCCACATCTAAAAGGTGTGTCCTCAGCGGCTGTAAACTCTCAATCTGAACATTAAAATACTACGATACACAAAGCTTACTTCTTAGACAATCTCAGTAAAAAATATTGCCTCTCGGTAATCACAGATAAGCCTCTGAAGTCCCCAACTCCACGATTACACAGCCGTACATATAAAACATATATACGCAACATTTATCATCACATCCTTCACCTCGGCTGCATATATTATCTCTCAAATGGGTCATCTTGTGCTTCCTCTTCTGCCTTCTTCTTCCCACTTTATTCTCACGTGTGGCATCCGATACCTGTGCAAATGAATCGAGAGTGCCTTCAAATGGTCGAAGGCGTCAAATATACTATCGTTGTAATTGTAGGTAACTGGAGCACGATGTTGTCTGAAGGTCTAGTATCACCTAGTATGAACCCTGCACCTTGTAAGAACTTCCTTGTATCATTCCTTGGGACATACACTATGTGATCAAAAGCATCCGAACACACCCAGAAACATACGTTTTTGTATATGCTGCATTGTGCTGCCACCTATTGCCAGGTACACCATATCAGGCGACCTCAGTAGTAATTAGACATGGCGAGAGAGAAGAATGGGGCGCTCCACGGAACTCACGGACTTCGAACGTGGTCAGGTGATTGGGTGTCACTTGTGTCGTATGTCTGTACGCGAGATTTCCACTTTCCTAATCATCCCTAGGTCCACTGTTTCCGATGTTATGATGAAGTGGAGACGTGAAGGGACACGTACAGTACAAAAGCGTACAGACCGACCTCTTCTATTGACTGACAGAGACCGCCGACAATTGAACAGGGTAGTAATGTGTAATAGGCAGACATCTATGCAGACCATCACACAGGAATTCCAAAGTGCATCAGGATCCACTGCAAGTACTATGACTGTTAGGCGGGAGGTGAGCGGCTACTCATAAGCCAAACATCACGCCGGTAAATGCCAAACGACACCTCGCTTGGTGTAAGTAGCGTAAACATTGGACGATTGAACAGTGGAAAAACGTTGTGTGGAGTGACGAATCACAGTACACAATGTGGCGATCCGATGGCAGGCTGTAGGTTTGGCGAATGCCCGGTGGTCGTCATGTATCAGCGTGTGTAGTGCAAACCGTAAAATTCGGAGGGGGTGGTGTTGTGGTGTGCTCGTGTTTTTCATGGAGCAGGCTTGCACCCGTGTTGTTTTGCGTGGCCCTATCACAGCACAGGCCTGCATTGATGTTTTAAGCCACTTCTTACTCCCCAGTGTTGAAGAACACTTCGGGGATGGTGACTGCATCTTCCAACACGATCGAGCACCTGTTCATAATGCACGGCCTGTGGCGGAGTGGTTACACGACAGTAACATCCCTGTAATGGACCGCCATCCACAGAGGCCTGACCTGAATCCTATAGAAATCCCTTGGAATGTTTTGGAACGCCGACTTTTTGCCAGGCTTCACCGACCGACATCGATACCTCTCCTCAGTGCAGCACTCCATGAAGAATGGGCTGCCATTCCTCAAGAAACCTTCCAGCATCTGATTGAATGTACGCCTGCGAGACTGGGAACTGTCGTCAAGGCTAAGGGTAGGCCAACATCATATTGAATTCCAGAATTACCGAAGGAGGGTGCCACGAACCTACAAGTAATTTTCAGCCAGGTGTCCGCATACTTTTGATCACATAGTGTATAGGCCTGACAACATTACTCACTGCCTAACCTTACAATGTGTCAATGTCTCTGTGTGTTCACTACTGCTCTTACAATTTCAAGGCCTTCGTGTGTGTTTTGTGAATGCGCCCTGATACCCCTCTTGAAGTTCTGGCGAAATTGCGAAGTGACTTTCCTTCATTGCCAATTTTGCCCTAACCATATCAAAAGGTGATGGCATCACTCTCGTATCTCATCTTCGAAAGGGATAGAACCCCACTAGGTTGACTTTCGAGCTGTGAGCTGTCATGATAAATGACAGATACATACTCCAGTAATTGATGTGAGATTTCACATACTAGCTCAACATAATATGAATAGCATGGTGCTCCCACTCTGTTCTACCACTAGCTTTTCGGTGCAGTGAACTCGAACCCGTGGCAATTGACACAGTTGTGTCATCAAATTCGACATGAAATATGTCCCTTGATCAGTGATCATTGTATCATTGAGCAAACAGTTGTTGACCATTGCCTGCACCATCATTCAACTTGCTGACTGAGAACGGCGAGCTTTCTCACATAACAAGGGAAGTGTCTAATGATCCTTAAAACAAAATAAATTTCCCACTGCAGTCCTGTTAGGTGAGTCTCACAAACTCCTTACATATTGGTCCACACCATCTGCTACCTTCCGGATCACTGCCCTGCAGGCCCCTGCCCTCATATCACGTGATCATGTGGATCTTTCATTATCTCTCTCTCGAGATTAACTGGTACTACCACACACGGCCCTAACCGTAATGACTTATACAACAGGCCATCACACATAACGAACTGTAGCTGCGTCATGTATAGCTTGCAGTCAGCATCAGAAGTTTGCACCAGTTACCACTCAGAGTGTCTGAATCCCAGTGTCTGTATTGCCACTACCTTCCTGATCATATGTATTTCCACGCTTCTTTCCTGTATTATGCACCACTTCATTATTAAACTCACTGAGCCTTAATGCCCGTCTAGTCAGAATGCTAGAAGGGTCCTTCAACTCTAATAACAATTTTAGACCTGCGTGATCTGTTAGTATCTTCAATTTTTTCTGACATAAGTAGCACCAAAAGTAAGTAATTTCGTATATCAAGCTGAGGATTTCTTTCGCTGTGATTGAATTGTTTTTCTCTTCCTTGTTAAACTGTCTTGAAGCATAGGCCACAGGATGTTGTTCACGATTCACCACCTAGTTTTAATAAACCTCATAACACCATACTCGATCCACTGTATGACAGAAAAGTTTTCTTCTGATAGTCTGGCAAAATCAAAACCTAGCTCAACATCAAAGCTTCCTTCAATCTCTCGAATGCAGCTTGGCATTCCTCCACGCATTAGAACTTGATGCCCATCCTTTATAATTGTTTGGGAGCCATGAAAACGACTGTAGCTCTTCATCTAACTTAGCAACTGGACAGTTCTGTAGCATTTGTATCAGTCTTTATCCTCCATTGCTATTTGTATACCCCAAGCAAGCTACTTCCTCCAAGGCAAACAGACATTTTTCTGTGCTCACCGTCAGATGTGCAGCAGAAAACCTGTTAAAAACCTCTCTCAGCCGTTTCATAGGTTGTTCCATTTGAATAGAAAACACAATTAAGACATTGAGGTACACCAAAATTGCCAAGGCTTTAACCTCTACAGTACATGTCCAACCAACACTGAAATATTGTTGGCACTTTCTTAATTAATCCGAATGATATCGTTCGGTTTTGATAGCGGCCCCAAAGAAATGAGTGCACTTTTTTCGGTCGGCCTTCTGAGACTGGCTCTACCTGGTGGTACCCACAGTTTAAGTCCATGCTAGAGAAGTACCGGCACTGTCCCAAGTTATCAATGGTCTCCGTAAAATTGGGTATAGGGTGTGCATTAGATACCATTGTACTGTTAAGACCAGACGAACTAAAATTACCTGTCCATAACTGTGGGTTCTTTGATTTCTCTGGCAGATGGCTCATCAAACTAGAATACTTGAAATATTAGTTCAGTTTACTATATAAATAAGCAGAAGAAGAACTTCAACACATTACTTTGCCACATGAATATTGGATAATTTAGAACTCTCATTGACTAGGAAAGTATCATTTGATGCCTTAATTAGAAAACTGTTCTGTTAAGATACAATGTGCAACATTTATTAAAGTACAAGTTCATCAGAAACTTGTTGGTCCTACACCCTCATTTTGACTCCTTCACGTTAGGGAACGAACTAGTCTTCTGGAGTGGTTCAAAATGGTTCAAATGGCTCTGAGCACCATGGGACTTAACATCTATGGCCATCAGTCCCCTAGAACTTAGAACTACTTAAACCTAACTAACCTAAGGACAGCACACGACACCCAGTCATCACGAGGCAGATTTCTGGAGTGCCTCCCATTTATTATTGCGGGTTACAGCGAGCCCCCGATAATGTTTCTGGTATCCACTCGCTTTGCCGATTTTGGTGAGGCACAGAGATCTTTGGTTGATGTCACAATACTGATAGTCAAGGTAGAATCAATACTTCCTGGAACCATCTGTTGACTTCTTTAGCATCACCACGATGGCAGCCCCTCATCAACTAGTGCTCTCCTCTATTATCCCATTGGCTAACTGTTGACTTATGAGCGAGGTATATGACATTGTTTATGATACACTGGTGCCTCATATCCCGTTGGAATTTCGTGTCGCGTCACGTCACAAGCGTTGCTGGAAGTGGACCTTGAGAATAAAACAAGTCCTCGAACTCCAGTAATAAATTTTCCATTTCTGACTTGTGTGTCCTCTGTAATTGTCACACCTTTTTACGAAATACAGTTTTCGCAGCGTTCTGTGACTGAACATGATTGACACCCGAGTGCTCCAGTCATCCTCCTCTAGGATGTCCAGATTTGCTGCTAAGAATGCATTGGTGAGACTCAACTAAAGAGTGAAAAAATTGTCCACATCCAAGAGTACCACCTTCCTATCATCTCTCCTATCCGCATACAGTACTTCTCCCAACAAAACAAAGTGATGCAACCAGTACATAGTTCATCTTTATGGTTCTGTCACACATAACAGGCACTTCTGGTTCCATATTGACCCTAAACAGCCTTCTAGTGCTCTCTGGCACAATAACCTGCAAATCAAGCCTAAGCGTATTTGGACGCAGTTTCACTGGTTTGTCCCTCGAGACTGATACATCTTGTGACAGTGCTTTACTAACGGCAGCTTCCCAGAGTTGTGATGTTATCCCGCTAAGGTTCACTATATTTCACTGAAGGAAATTTTGACCTGATTTCCATACAGAATCCTAATCCTAGTATCACAGAGTAGTCTTCGCTTACATGAGCCATTACTTTCACACATTCCTCAAACTGAAGGGCCCTAACATGAAAACGTAACTCCATTGAACCTAAAGACTTCACATAATTGCCTTCCGACAACCTTAGCAGCGTATAGTGTGTCGACTTTAGTCACTTTCACCCAAGAGGTGCCTGTTCACCACAGACACATGGGCCACTGCATCCAAGAAAGTCCTGTTTCCCGCTCCCTCACAATACCCATTATAGTCAACTCCCCTCTGCAGACGCACTCGGTTCATCACAGTTTGCCGGTAATGCCGCTGGCCGGACTCGAGGCTCTCTCTTGTGTTGAACACTTGCCCATTTTCCACTTGAAGGTGGCAGGGGTAAAATACAGGGAGCGAAAGGCTATTTACAATTTGTACAGAAACCAGATGGCAGTTATAAGAGTCGAGGGACATGAAAGGGAAGCAGTGGTTGGGAAGGGAGTGAGACAGGGTTGTAGCCTCTCCCTGATGCTATTCAATCTGTATATTGAGGCAGCAGTAATGGAAACAAAACAAAAATTCGGAGTAGGTATTAAAACCCATGGAGAAGAAATAAAAACTTTGAGATTCGCCGATGACATTGTAATTCTGTCAGAGACAGCAAAGGAGTTGGAAGAGCAGTTGAACGGAATGGACAGTGTCTTGAAAGGAGGATATAAGATGAACATCAACAAAAGCAAAACGAGGATAATGGAATGTAGTCGAATTAAGTCAGGTGATGCTGAGGGAATTAGATTAGGAAATGAGACAAAGTAGTAAAGGAGTTTTGGTATTTGGGGAGCAAAATAACTGATGATAGTCGAAGTAGAGAGGATATAAAATGTAGACTGGCAATGGTAAGGAAAGCGTTTCTGAAGAAGAGAAATTTGTTAACATCGAGTATAGATTTAAGTGTCAGGAAGTCGTTTCTGAAAGTATTTGTATGGAGCGTAGCCATGTATGGAAGTGAAACATGGACGATAACTAGTTTGGACAAAAAGCGAATAGAAGCTTTCGAAATGTAGTGCTACAGAAGAATGCTGAAGATTAGATGGGTAGATCATATAACTAAAGAGGAGGTAGTGAATAGGATTGGGGAGAAGAGGAGTTTGTGGCACAACTTGACTAGAAGAAGGGATCGGTTGGTAGGACATGTTCTGAGGCATCAAGGGATCAACAATTTAGTACTGGAGGGCAGCGTGGAGGGTAAAAATCGTAGAGGGAGACGAAGAAATGAATACACTAAACAGATTCAGAAGGATGTAGGTTGCAGTAGGTACTGGGAGATGAAGAAGCTTGCGCATGATAGAGTAGCATGGAGAGCTGCATCAAACCAGTCTCAGGACTGAAGACCACAACGACAACAACCTCTATTATTGCTAACATGTAATTTAACATACTAGTTACAGATATAGAAAAGTTAAAATTGATGCCTTATGAAAATGTAAATTTAATATATTGTGAGCTATAAATATCAAAGTTTTATGTGTTGTACATCTATGTTATCTGTCTTAACTTGTAATGCAGACAGAGTATTTTATTTCCTTCGTGTATGTATACAATTCTCTAGATTATATACCATTGGAGCTTTCAGAGAATGCATTTGTAAGGACTTGGCTGGGTGCAGACAAGCGAAGTATATGCCTTCTACGACGTGCAACGCCGACAAATAAGAAATTGCCAGCAGCACTGAATCGTATCCCACTGACCTTACAATAGGAAGCTTTCTAATTTGCTTCTTCGTTTTCATGGTAAAAAAATAGCCCAGCCATAGCCAATAAACTCAGAGATGTACTGCCATATCAGCTCATTCAGTCATATTTTGCAACTTCCCTTCAATCCATGCCCCTTTCTTCCATAAATCTCAATCAGATAACTTCTTAATCAAATATACTATACATATTTTGTTCGAGGTCACTATTTTACTTGGTTCGCAGGACAGCTTCTGTAAACTTTGGAAGGTAGGAAACGAGGTACTGGCATAAGTAAAGCTGTGAGGACGGGGTATGAGTCGTGCTTGGGTAGCTCAGATGGTAGAGCACTTGCTCGCGAAAGGCAAAGGTCCTGAGTTAGAGTCTCGGTCCGGCACACAGTTTTAATCTGCCAGGAAGTTGCAACTTAGAAATTATCTGATTATTCCATTTTCAAAAAATGGGCACAACGTAGGAAAGGAGAGGGGAAAGTAAAAGTATTTGGTGGGAACTGGTGTGGAGGGGAAGAGAGGAGGGGTAGTGAGATGGGTAAAGAGTGGGAAAGGAGGGGAAACTGAATATGAGATTTAAGGTCAAATTTTTCGTGAGTTTACATTTCATTCTTCCTCATGAATTTACATCTAATTGTCTTCGTACGTCTTTTGTTCAGAAGTAATAAATAATCAAACGTGTTACACAAATTCTCGTTTCTGTTACTCACTGGCTATTCTAGAAAAAAATCTTAAAACCTGTAGAGGTGCCCTAAACTTGAACTCCGAGAGGACTAAACGATGTGGAATGTGTAAAACATAAGTACGATATCAGAGAAAGTCATGAATTTGTCTACCTGCGTACCGGTATTGAAATGCGTGATCCAAGATACCACACATAGAAGTTTAGAACCGTTCCAAAACAATAAACAAAACAGACCTACAATAGGAAAAATGGTACGTAATATGTTGAAGAAGTAAAGTTCTTAACGATTATTTTGGTGAAAATAAATGATTCTGTAGTAAACAGAAGCAATCACAGCTATGAGGAAAGTCAGTATAAAGAATGGAAGAGTGGAATTTACAGACGAAGACTTTTCACCGGCTTCCGTGTCGCGCTCTGATAGCAGTCTTTCAAGCGGACGGACGGCGTAAATGTTTAACGCGAGCTGCAGCCGTATCCGGCCGGACCCCATGCTACTGGCCCGCTACAGTAATGTTTGTCCCCCCAGTTCCGGCGACCTTTCCCGCCGTCTTATACAAACGGGTACGTTCTTTCCGACGCACTTCCAGTCGGATCGAGTAAACAAACCCATTTCTCGTTATGAGGGAATGTTTGTCGTTCCAGAAAGTCCTCCCTCGAGCGAAATAGCTTTTGTGATATTTGTTGCTTCCCTGCAGCCCCTATCACTGTCTAGTATTGAAAGTAATCTATAGGGTAGACCAGTGAAGCAAAGCATAGGGAATTACACGAAACTCGACAATTTGTGTTGAATTGCCTGTAGGAATTTAGGATTCAGTGAGCCATGATCTAAGGGCAGCGAGGACTTTCCATTGTCGGGGTACTGTCGTGAAGTAAATGGCAGCAGTCGTCGAACGCTGATAGACACATTCTACGTACCCTTGCTAGAAAGCAATCTCAGAAAGCCCGATTGCTCGTGTAGCATAATTACCTTCTTGTGTGTAGGTTTATGCCCTGCACACGTGCCTCTAAATTATAACGATGGCTGGGCATAGTACTACTAGTAATTATCGCACGTAGAGTGACTTTATTCTCAATAAATATACCTTTCATAGCAACATTGTTGGTATAAAAGAATATTTGGGAAGCCAGAAGCCCCATTTAGAAAAGAATAGCTCTAATTCATATATTTTTCTGCCGTAGAATTTGGGAATAAGTTGGAATAAAAGATTTCAAAATTATTCGTAACTGGCGTCACAGTAATGAGCAATGCTGCACTTAACCAGACAATCTTCCATTTTAAATTTTCAAAACTTTTAATCTTCGAGAGGAGTTTGAAAAGTCCATACAAAAATTAAAGCTACTTACGTGTTTGGGGTAAACGTTTCTTATTTCTCGACATGGTCTCCATTTAGACTCATACACTTCGTCCAAGGCAGTTCTGATTTGTTGATCCCTTCCGAACAACAGGAATTGTCCAAGTCCGCAAAATAGCTATTAGTTGCTGCAATCACCTCCTCGTTTGAATAAAATCTTTCCTTCGCCAGCCATTTCTTCAAATTTGGGAACAAATAACAGTCTGAGGGAGCCAAGTCTGGAGAATAGGGAGGATGTGAAACGAGTTGGAATCCTATATCCATTAATTTTGCGACCACAAGTGCTGAGGTGTGTGCTGGTGCACTGTCGTGATGGAAAAGGACTACTTTGCTGTCCAATCGCCGGCGTTTTACTTACAGCTCGGTTTTCAAACGGCTCAATAACGATGAATAACAGGAACCTGTAATAGTTTTACCCTTTTCCAGATAGTCGATGAGGATTATCCCTTGCCAATCCCAAAAGACAGTCGCTATAATCTTTCCGGCCGGAGGAATGGTCTTCGCCTTTTTTGGTGTAGGTTCTCCCTTGGTAACCCATTGTTTAGATTGTTGCTTGGTCTCAGGAGTATAGTAACGTATCCATATCTCATCCACAGTGACGAAACGACGCTTCTTCCTGAACAGCTGCAAATAATCCTTGCAACATTTCACACGATTCCGATTTTGATCAAGCGTGAGCAATCGTGGAACCCATCTTGCGAATAGCTTTCTCATGTTCTAAGGTTTATGCAAAAAATTATGCACCCGTTCATTCGAGATGCCCACAGCACTAGCAATCTCACGCACCTCAAGTCTTCTGTCACCCATCACCAGATCAAGGATTTTATCAATGATTTATGGAGTCGTAACCTCAACAGGGCGTCGAGAACATTCAGCATCACTTTTACCTATATGGCCACTCCGAAAATTTTGAAACCACTTATAAACTGTTCTAATCGAAGGTGCAGAGTCACCGTAATGTTTATAAAGCTTTTCTTTAGTCTCCTGAGGCGTTTCGCCTTTCATAAAGTAATGTTTAATCACTACACGAAATTCTTTTTTGTCGATTTTTCGACGGTCACTCGACTTACTTGATTTACATGAATGCCAAACAGAAATAAATAGACCAATATGGCTGAAACTTGGTGTGCGTTCTTTCCAAAGATGCTACTAACTAAACATAACCTCGATACGCGCAGGTGGTGTCATCTCTCGGACTTTGGAAGGACTTTTCAAACGCCCCTCGTATGTCAAGTACTCATATAAATATTAATAATGTATCGTCTTGAAGTTGATCGTAAATTCATCGAAAGACACACTCATTTGTGACAATTGTAACTGATTCTATTTTAGTAAATCTTTTTGCATAATTACACCAGTCACCTAATTAAACTCATTTTCTGTATCTGTTTTGTAAATGGGTGTATTTACCTAATGTGGGATGCTGAATTCACTTGACTGATTAGTTTTTCCCCTATTACGTCACGTTTCCTAAATATACAGCGAAACAATACTGGCGCACATTGAAAGAATTCAAACAAACAAGAAATAGATGTTCAGAAAAATAGAACTCAATAGTATTTAATATGTATGTATGGATATGATTTCAATAGTTCTGAATTAACGAAGTATTTTGAACTTTAATATACATATCGATATTGTTCTTTCGTTTTCCGTTTCATCATTCTCCCTAACACGGCCCCAGCAGTAATCATTCATCACGGAAGGGTTCCATTGACATTCATAACGGTATTCCATCGTACAGGTGTCTCGAATGCGTTCAGCCTGCTCGTCGCTTATGGCTCCCAAATTACCTGAAAAAAATTGGGGTGGGAATGTAAAAAAAAAAATGAATTTTAAGCAGCATTCTACACCTTGTGTTGTTGTAGCTGTCTAACATATCATTCACAATGGAAAGAAAGTTGTCATCTCTTTTGTTGCGCGAAAAGCCCTTCGCAATTACACTGGAAGAGAACCAAACAGCTAATTCGATACTTTTGAGTTTGGTATCAAAGATTAGAAGTAGAATGAAGATGTATTTGAAAATTTTTTGTTTATTTTTCTTGAATACTCTGCGATATTTGTGAGGTAGAAGGAACAGCCTAAAAATTGTCTTTAGACTAAGAACATACCACTGTAACAGCTAATGGCGTGGCTCAGCGTTTTCCCTTCAGCCATTCGCTTAAAATGGTAGCAAAGTAAATGAAGGAAATGTGAAGTACAAAATTTTTATCTTGATAACCAACAGGACATTTGAAACACAGTTTCTATGGTTCAAAGGGCTGTAAGCACTATGAGACTTGACATCTGAGGTCATCAGTTCCCTAGACTTGGAACTACTTAAACCTAACTAACCTAAGGACATCACACACAGCAATGCCCGAGACAGGATTCGAAACTGTGACCGTAGCAGCAGCGCTGTTCCGGACTGAAGCGCCTAGAACCGCTCGGCCACAGCGCCCGGCTACAGTTTCTATGCTTTATTGATTCATTCAGTTATTGGTTTTCTTCAAGATTTTCAGTCGAGTTTTCCACACACATAGCAAAAGTTGCCGGACTGGTAAGGACAACAACGTTTGCCAGCTGCCGTTTTTCCTAAGTGTAAGTTGTATATACCACAACGTTCCACTACCTCTCGCGAGAAACACAAACTGAGGCTACAAAAATTCCCAGAACACTGTTGGTTTGAAGTAAGAACATTGATAATCGCACCATGCGTGTTTCAAGATACATTAGATCATAAAGAATTTTTCGCGCTATGTATTATATTGCCACCAGGTGAGTAAAGTTTAGAATACTTATCAAACCTGTAGATCTTCCTGAAACAAAACTGTATTAGAGTACAATATTGGTACCACACCAGGCAGAACGCATATCGAAGTTGACAGTAAACCACTTGACGACGCAACCAGTCCTCGGTCAGCTCGAGACACACCTTCTGATGCACCCTCACGTAGCGCCACCACCGAGAAAAGCCGTCCTCTCACAGGATGTGAAAACGCACGTGGACGAAGAGCTGGTGATGTCACAGCGTGGAATTCGAGGCCCACCAGGAAGACAGGCCGTGACGAGCACGTCTCAGCCCATGTCACTGCAGGTTGTAGTGGGACACCCTTTTCCAACATTACCTTTTATTATAGAAATAACCGATACCATTCGTACTATCGATTCTTGTATAGGTGAACATTAACTCAGCTACTTAAGTAAAAGAATTTGTTATGATTTTGTAGACGATTTCAGGTTAAAATGTAAAAAAAGAAATTAACTTGTTACACTCTGTATGTACAGTTAAAATTATTCTTCTCTTAAAAAAATTTGAAATTACCAAATGTCTGGTATACTTAAAACTGATATTATTCATTGCACAATCCAACGCGAATTATAAATTTATTTCAGGGCTCACTTATAAAATAAGAGAAATTTGTAAACTCTTTTCTTTTGTAAACTCTTTGGAATATAGTGAGTACCGCAGAATGTTAGTAGTAGTGGTGCGGATACCTCTGATGAAATGCTCGTACAGTTTTAATCTTGTCTACAACAAGTAACTGATGGTATGGAGATTGTGAAGTCAGTGTGATATAGAAGACTGGGATAAAATAAAATCAAATCATAGCAACAGATAATATTTCATCAGTTATTTAGTCATCAGGAACCCACAGATTTAAGTCAAAATTTGAGCTGCAAGAGTGTACCCCTAGAGGTAGGAATTGGAGGCAACAATAACACGAATAGAAAATGAAGATAAGTAAAAAGTTTTTCTTTTGTATATCTTACGCCTGCCGAAGCTCTTGAAAATAATGAGGAGATTAAGAGAAATTTAATTGTGATGTGTGGGAGGGTAAGATTACAAGGTCTAACGAGTGCCAGCATGCGGGGTGCGAGTAACTATTTCAGACGACTTTAATAATTCTTGACAGGGCTTTTAAATGCATGCAAATTCTCGATACTAGACATTAATGTTAAGGCCTTTAGAGGGTACCTTTTCAATTACATAGCGATTTCCTGTGTGCCCTACACGAAACCGAGTGTTCGCGAAGTGTGGCTGACAAGCTGTCTAGTGTGTCACAAGTTCGTTGCGAGACCCGTATTTCTCGTGAGCTCCGGAGGAATTCCACGTTTGCTACACTGCGGGGCGTGAAACAAAGAACCTGGAATGCCAGAGTATTCGCCACGTGGGGAGGAACGTGGCAAATGAGATGCGACGTACCTTACGTCACCAGCAGAACATCGTATTTGCCGGGTTTTCTTCCTCACAGACTACGTGGTATGAATATAAGCTGTTTCAAAGAATCAGAAAATTGAGGGTCTCTCTAAAACGCGCCTTTTTACCTACGATTTGTTATAATAGGAAACTACACATTGGTAGGTAAAGGATTCCTGTAGTTGATGTTTTTAGGGTTTAAACTTGTGTGCTACGAAAGTACAGAGTTTCAGTGCTACGACACTATGATGAGCTATCAAAAGTTCGCCATTTTAGTACAGTTGGGATATTAAAAATCAAATAAGGGCATTTGTAATACACTCTACAGGCATTGTATGCATGTCGATGTTGTAGCGCAATTGATAGCGTCATTAGCTCTGTATTCGTGAAGAGCAATTGTAGCAATTTCGCGCTCTCCTGGTTCCAATTTTTTTAAACCTTTTGTTTTCTAAGAGATTCAATGTCTTTCTTATTCATTTAATAGAAATATTATCTCAAAAGTCTATGTTATTTATTATAGATAATGTATTTGATACAATGCTTGTTGCAAAGCATAACGAATGATATATTTCCTCAGTGGCCAGAAATCTTTGTGTGGTTGCCATTTAATGTCTGAAAATACACACAAGTTACACATTGGAAGTTTTTGCTATTATGTATGTTTCTGTAACATATATCAACTTACCTCTGGGTTAATCAACTGGCTCATGGTTGTATCTTGTCGGTAAATAGATTTTTCAATTTGGGCGAGCAGGTTCGAAAAAATCTCCCCATCTATTTCAGTAAAATTACAAAACTAAACTCGATCTTGAAATCTGTGTGATGAAGTGTTTATCTCAGAGTGTTTGTAGTCAATGCAACATCGACTGCTACGATACATACGTGCGCAGGCTGCCATTAGACACTACACCCTAACTATATTCGACGTAAAACCAAAAATAGGATGAGAATTCCATTGAGCTAACGAGTAACTCCACTACGTGTACCTCAGACCGTTGAACAGTATTATGTACTGTTATTACTATCAATTGGCTGTTCAAGCCATAAGCGAGTCCAGAGTCTTCTTCCTGCTTTTCTCCGCTCTTCTTCGACAATCACTAACAGTGCAAACGCAACTACGTATTTTATGCGCGTCCACTCTAGTAAAGAAACTCTGTGACTTCCCATCCCAAAGAAAGCCGTTAGCGAGGACTGGGAGCGTAAACAAAATGTCGTGTGACTAGGGCCTCCCGTCAGGTATACCGTTCGTTGGGTGCAAGTCTTTCGATTTGACGCCACTTCCGCGTCTTGCGCGTCGATGGGGATGAAATGATGATGATTATAACAACACAACACCCAGTCCCTGCGCGGAGAAAATTTCCGAACCAACCGGGAATCGAAACCGGACCCTTAAAAAAATGGTTCAAATGGCTACGAGCACTATGGACTTAACATCTGAGGTCATCAGTCCCCTAGAACTTAGAACTACTTAAACCTCACAAACCTAAGGACATCACACACATCCATGCCCGAGGCAGGATTCGAACCCGCGACCGTAGCGGTCGCGCAGTTCCAGACTGAAGCGCCTAGAACAGCTCGGCCCCTACCAGCCGGCCCGGACCCTTAAGATTGACATTCTGTCGCGCTGACCACTCAACTACCGGAGGGGGGGGGGGGGGGGGAGCGCAAATTAGAGCACAGCATTCCCGTGGTGCCCGCCACTCGTGGTCTCGCGGTAGCGTTCTCGCTTCCCGAGCACGGGTTCCGGTTTCGATTCTCGGCAAGGTCGGGGATTTTCACTTGCCCCGAGATGACTGGGTGTTGTTGTGCCGTCTTTATTCCAATTACGGTCGGAAGAAGGCTTCGGCAAACCATCCCCATAGGGACCTTGGCTAGTACGGTGGTGCGGGTCTCCCGCATCGTTCCCATACGCTTTGTTAAGAAGAATGGGACTTCATTTCCATTCTCGTGGTGAATCTATGTGAGTGGCGCTCGTCAACACAATTCGCTGTGAACACGCACTGTAAGCACGCCTACTGCAGTTTCTTCGCTCGGCATCACGCGACTCTCACTCACCGAGTGACAGGCTACAGTGAACAAAGATTCTACACAGCTTCGACTCAAGGTAGCGGCGCTAATGGGCCGAGAAAGCGTTCGAATGCACTTAGAATTTCCTTTTAGTTGTCGATTTTCCATATTTTCTTTGGACAAGGTGTGTGTTTTATGACTGAGATTCACCAAGCGTTACCATGGTATAACGAAAATTAAAGTGATTACCGATAATTGCTTGTCATTGAAGGTCGTTCTTTCAGTTGTAGAACTGTAAATTTCCGTGAAATTATATCTGATGAAATAATGCTGAATTTTAGTCAGCTGCTAAAATCACACTGACATTTAGAAAAATTTTGAACACAACAAATCGAAAGGATTTATTAAGAAGAGTCTGATAACAGACTATAATTGTAAATTTTGTTTTTAATTAACAAAAAAGCTTCAATTCAGCTACACTGTAGGCTTTCGTGGATAAACCGAGCAAATGAACTAGAAAGCCTCGTTACAGTTGATAATATGAACAGGAAAAGAAAGGAAGCGTAAGGTGCAGTTATGAAAAGAGATGGGGTGTTATAGGAACGAATTTCTATATGGATAATTTTTCGTGTAAGTAGATTTATTCGCCAATAAATTATCTGTAAATTAAAGAACGAATAAGGAATATCAACCTATTTTGTTTGTTTACTTCTTGTGCAGAATTAATATTTGTTCCCTTGGCTCAGTGCAGTTTCTGTTTGGTAAATAACTTACTAATGTTCCTGGAGATATGTTCCACCTTTGTAGCTAAATGAAAGGTAGTTTTTCTTTTTCCACACGCTTTTCGTTTTATTTATTTAAAAAGCAAATTCAGTGGTGATTTCCAGTGTTGTTGGTCCATGTTTGTGGTCCTGAAGACGTGTTTATCGATCCCTATACTCCAGATGAGCGATTTACGACGAAACGCTAATGGCGAAAAAACAAACTGCCATTTATTTAGTTGCAAAGATGTGACATACCTCCAAGAATTTTGAAGCAACTAGGGAACGACGGAAAAAATTACGAACTCCTCAATAGTTTTTCCGGAAATATGCCTTTGTGGCTCAGTGGCATAAGTTCCAGACTACAAAACAAAAGGCTTAGTGATTGGTGCTTCTATTTTCTCTGTTAATTATCGCTTCTTTGGGCTATAACAACGTCAATACTGCCAAGTCAAGCTGCACCGTATTTCAGAGTATGTACTGAAATGTAGAACAAACCTCTACTTGGCTGTATAAGCCTGTCCAGAGGTATAAGCGTATTCAGAGGTGAAAGGAAGTCAAGGACACTTCGTCATGCCTAATAAAGCACTGCTCTGCTGAAACCAACCTTCGAGTTGAGCACAGCTTTACTTGATTTACAAAGTAGCAAATGAAACACAAAAATACTTACAGGCGGCCTCAGCAGTTTGGGCTATATCCCTATAGTCGGCCGCCATGTTGAGCAGCCAGCTTATTCAGCTAGCTGACGATCAATCGTGACCGAACAGTCGAGCGAGACAGATGTGCCATATGTTTGGCCTTTTTCTCTTAACAAACATACTTTACTATACTTCCAAAAGTAAATTTTCCGTCGTTTTACTTACTTTTTGCGCTGCGGACTGTAAGTTCACTTAACAGATGTTGGAGCTTTCGAAACATATAGTGTCTCATCTAGTACATGAATAAAGATAGTGAATCATCTGCTTTTAAGTAATCAATATTACATAGAAAACTCGTTAATAAAAGCCTACTAATATCGGAGAAAAGCCCCATATCAAACAATGGAGTACCAGTACTTGCATCATTGTCGGATACCAGAAAATCCCCATACCAAACAATGGACTACTGATGCCGTTGGCTATTGTCGGGGGTAGGCATTTGTTCAAAAATGGTTCAAATGGCTCTGACCACTATGAGACTTAACATCTGAGGGCATCAGTCCCCTAGAACTTAGAACTACTTAAACCTAACTAACCTAAGGACATCACACACATCCATGCCCGAGGCAGGATTCGAACCTGCGACCGTAGCGGTCACGCGGTTCCGGACTGAAGCGCCTAGAACCGCTCGGCCACAACGGCCGGCAGGCATTTGTTAATCTGAAATAAACTTAAAGGAACCTTCAATTACTGAGTGTATCGGACTATGGAGAATAAAAAAGGCGCTTTTGCCACTCTGGCAAATAAATGGAGAATGGAAAATTTGTCATTGTTCAGTGGATGATCGAGAAGAATTTGCAATTGCTATAATAAATGCATTCAGTTTTTTTCCAAAATTAGGTGCCAGAAAGAGATGGTCATAAATGTGAACGCATATTGTACATCCCTCCAGAACTGAAAATTCACTCAGGTCCTACAAGCTACCGAAAGTAATCGCGAATTTTGTTCCATCATGCAAGCGTGATCTAGCTGCTTCGACAAGTGCACGGACGCCGAAGGCAGTCATATACGTTCTCCAGAAGACAAACCTGCTCAAAAGGGGCAGCGCGGAAGGAGGAAATCTCAGGGGCCCAGTACGAGGGCTACAATTACGCCATTGTGTTGTAAACTGCAGTTTTCCAATATTTTTAATGCTTTCTATCCTATCCATTCAGGCTCTTCTAAAATTTTGTCCAGCATTGAAATACACATGCTTTTTCGGAATATAAGGCTCCCATTTCAGTGTTTTTGGGTACTACTATGTTTTATATAGGATTTATTGGTAATGTCTCTATAACAGTTAACAATTACACTACAAAACAGCCATTTTGCATCTGGGCTGTGATGCATACATTAGGATGTATTTTAGTGTGTAGAATCTGAGTCTTCAAAATGTTGTAACACTAGTTTTTGCAGTTTTTATTGTTTCGTTCCCGTATTATGCTTTTTACCGTTCTTTTGTTTAGATATTTAATATTTAATTTTCTGTTGAGTATGCCAGAAGTGGATACCGAGGAGTATGTGGTTGCTTAAACAAAGCTCAGAAATAATTACAAGTACATGTTATCTGAGTAACACTGGTGTTTACTTAATTTTTATAGAGCAAGACCAATTGTGTTCCAGAAATCCATTAGTCTGATCCTGATTGTCATTTACAATCTCGGTACAGAGAGACTATGAATAAGGGTGCCAGTCCACTCGAGGAACTCCACTGTCAATCTGCGGTATGATCACGGTGCCGCATCTCCCAGCCGTCCTCACACCGGGCATGGCAGCCAGCGTAGGCGGGGACGCCGACGGACACCTGACGTCACGAGAGGCAGCGCTGTCGGCACAAGGGACGATTTGTGCTAGAGTCCTGGAAGCGCCAGGCCCACCCGTGTTATTTCCATGTTAGGTGAGACCTGGTGCTCAAGGAAGCCAGGATTCGGTTATGATTGTGGACGGCGCCGTAATCAGTTACTATTGGTTGGCTTTTCTTTTAATCACACACAATTTATTTAAAATCAGCAACAAATTAAAATAATGGCAATAATTTAAGAATTGTTTCTTGGTGAAGCCCTTAATGGCAATAAATTAAGAATTGATTAAATTTGCTGCAACTTACAGTTACAGTTATTAAAATATAAAAGACAAGTGACCAAGGTCATAAAGATCACTGCAAAAATACAATTGCCAAATTAAAATTTTAAGACAAGTAACGACACACACGGCTGAAGGCCTTAATGGCAATAAATTAAAAATAGTTTCACGGCTGCAGGCCAAGGATGGCAATTGTTAGAAAAAATTAACAAACATACTGTCAAACAGCAAGGCAATAGCAAAAGTTAATTTAAAAGACAGGCAACTTATCAACAAATGGGTGAGACAAAATGATAGTAAACTTGGTGTAACGCCGAGAACGGCAATTATATTTAAAAAATTTAGAAACATGCAATAAAACAGTAAATTAATAATAAGGTTAATTCAAAAGGACAAGCAACTGACTACCAAACAGGTGACACAAATGTTGGTAACTTGGTAATAAAATAATAACACAGTAATAAAACTAGTCGCAAACGATGCTCCAGGAATCGACCTCTGAGTAGGTCAGGCGAAAACCACTTTCGCGAGCGATGAGAACGGAAGCCAAGAGTTCCATTCACTTCACAACATGCTAACTCAGACGAGTGGCAGTCTAACGAATGACTAATGATAATCTGCTGAAGCTACCTAACGTCCGATAACCAATGCAACGATGGAACACCACGCCAAAGCTGGAACCGGCGGTCAGCACTACGTCCTCAGAATGCTGTGTTTAGAGTGTTCGAAAGGAGAAATAAACCACTTCTACCAGAGTAGAAGAAACACCAACCGACCTACAAATAAAGGAAACTGTCAAAACTACACGCCTTACCGAACAGCAGCGGCAAGGCGAGGAAACGTACACTGCCGTTACATACATTGACGTCCAGGGCAGGTCACTGGGGCGTTAGCGGCCAACACGCAGGAAAAATGTCGCTGGTTGAACTTAACAAATAATAACACATAGAATGCAGCAATTAGTAACAAGAGGTTGAGGAAAGTTAATTAGATCCGCCTTCCCTAAGCACTCCACTCGCTGCTCTTCGTCGCGGCAACACTGCGAGCAGCAATACGAACCCAAGTCACTGGAGAATAGTGAGATCTCACAATGGTGGAGGTTTCACTCCTAGGATTAAAATCCACTCAACTTAAGCTTGTTAGATGCGGTTGACGACTAGGTCGTGTGCACACGCGACCACAGCCCTTCCATCCGGCAGTGCATGCGTGCCGCCAGTTGTCCTGACGTGTTCTCGAACTGCCTTCTTGGCTCCTCCGGAGTCCCCAACCGATCTGCTCACTCACACGACCCGGAAGAACAACGACGAAACCCCAAAGACAGGGCCACAGTTACGACATATCGATGACGCCGCACCAGCCGCGGTGGCCGAGCGGTTCTAGGCGCTTCAGCCCAGAACCGCACAGCTGCTACGGTCACAGGCTCGAATCCTGCCTCAGGCATGGATGTATGTGATGTCTTTAGGTTAGTTAGTTAAAGTAGTTCTAAGTTTAGGGGACTGATGTCCTCTGGTGTTAAGTCCCACAGTGCTCAGAGCCATTTAATGACGCCGCTGCTGCCACTAGCGGACAGGCAACGCTTGCGAAAGCAAGTGGCGCCAGTGAACATAAAAAGAAATCAAACAACCGCAAACATGCCAACTAAAAGATACAGTCTGGCCTCCAACAGAGGGTGGAAACATACAACAGTACGAACGCAAGCCGCATCATGGCTGATTAGGTCTATAAGTTAACAGTGGAGTTCAGTTGCTGAAATCACTAACATCTAAACAATATAAATGTCATTTTTCAAAATCGGATAAAAGCTGTTGTACAAATGACCACCCATATCCAAGGAACTGCGGTAGTTTGTAAAACAAAGTAAATACAGAAACAAAATAAAAATTTTGATCCTCACTCAGATTCCATTGCGACGGATAGCAGCATGATTTATGCAAAATCGATGTGTATTATTAGTAGTTAAAGAAAAGAATGACAGTGAGAGAAAAAGATATATGCGGTACAGAATTTAGACAGCAGTAAGTAACTGAGATATGTGTACCAATATCCCTAGGTAAAAATGTGATGTTACTTACGGGCTACCTACAGCACTTCTCTAAAGCAGACATTGACCACGAAAATACAGCGTATCTAAACCCAGGAAGAGAAGATAGGCTTTAATTTCCCTTCAAATTAGGGAAAACGAACATATGATTAAGTTAAGTGGCATCAAATGTCCGCGTATCGTTCCAACAACGTGGATCGAGATGATAATTTGGATTGTTGTCACAATCTCTTAATCTCTTGTGTGTCACCAACGATAATGTGGCCGTTATCGCTTTCACTATGTTACTTTCCTTAAATACGGGGATTCCACCAGAGCTGCACTGACTCACAGTAACGCACAAAAATTGCCATACGAAATGAGTGTGTTGTTCACGCAGTACTGTCTCCCAAAATGATCACACCTAAAGTAGGGACATCGTGCCAAATTCAGTTCTACTTGCGCATTAGATCGTCAAAATCCTAAGATGTTTGGAGGATCCTGCCCGTAATGCTCCAAACGTTCTCAACAGGGGAGAGATTCGGGAGCTTGCTGGCCAAGGTACGGTTTGCCAAACACGAAGACAAGCAATAGGAACTTGCGTCGTGTGCGTAACGGCGTTGTCTTGCTGAAATGTAAGACCAGGGTGGCTTGCCATGAAGGACAACAAAACAAGGTGTTGAATATTGTGGTGAGGGTATCGCGGATGACAACAAAATGGGTCCTGCTGTGAAACTAAATGGCTCCCCAGACCATCAATCCTGTTTGTCGCCCCGTATGACGGGCGGCAGTCAGGTTGGTATCTCACCGCTGTTCAGGGTCTGGAATCTCATTGGCTGAGGTAGAATAGGCTTGAGTTCCGTTTCGAATTCAGTTGCGATGACCAGGAGACACGTTTTTCATTTAAGTGTGTTATTCTGCGAACGCTTTCGGTTTATTGAAAATCTTCAGGCGACACAAAGGGACTTGATTGTTATTTCCCAAAAATTGGCATAAAAGCACAGGTGCCACGCCACTCTGTGAGAAATAGCTGCGAAGAGGTAACGCTGCGGATGTGAAATACACTGAAGGGCCAAAGAAACTGGTACACCTGTCTAATATCGTGTAGGGCCCCAGCGAGCAGCCGGTGTGGCCGTGCGGTTCTAGGCGCTTCAGTCTGGAACCGCGTGACCGCTACGGTCGCAGGTTCGAATCCTGTCTCGGGCACGGATGTGTGTGATGTCCTTAGGTTAGTTAGGTTTAATTAGTTCTAAGTTCGAGGCGAATGATGACCTCAGAAGTTAAGTCGCATAGTGCTCAGAGCCATTTGAACCCAGCGAGCAAGCAGATGTGCCGCAACATGACGTGGCATGGACTCGACTAATGTCTGAAGTAGTGTCGGAGGAAACTGACACCATGAATGCTGCAGGGTTGTGCATAAATCCGTAAGAGGGTGTGGAGATCTCTTCTGAATAGCACTTTGCAAGGCATCCCAGATATGCCCAGTAATGTTCATGTCTGGGGAGTTCAGTGGCCAGCGGAAATATCTAAACTCAGAATCCAAGGTCGTCGGATTGCACAATGGGCATGAAAGGATTCAGGCGATCAGACAGGATGTGTTACGTACGTGTCCCATTTCACTCCAACTGCACGTGCCTCACTACATTACAGAGCCTCCACCAGCTTGAATAGTCCTCTGCCGACATGCAGGGTCTATGGATTCATGAAGTTGTCTCCATACCCGCACAAGTCCATCCGCTCGATACAATTTGAGATGAGACTCGTCCAATCAGGCAACATGTTTCCATTCATCAACAATCCAACGTCGGTATTGATGGGCACAGGCCAGGCGTGAAGCTTTATGTCGTGCAGTTATCAAGGATACACAAAACCCATTATCGATTATGTTTCGTCGAATGGTTCGCATGCTGGCACTTTTTGATGGTCCAGCGTTGAAATTTGCAACAATTTGTGCAAGGGTTGCACTTCTGTCACATTGAACGATTCTCTTCGTCGTCGTTGATCCAGTTTTTGCAGGATTTCCTTCCGGCAGCAGCGATGTCGAAGATTTGATGTTTACCAGATTTCTGCTATTCAACGATACACTCGTGAAATGGCCTTACTTGGAAATCCCCACTTCTTCTTTATCTCGGAGATGCTTCCGTCTGGAACCGCACGACTGCTACGGTCGCAAGTTCGAATCGTGCCTTGGACATGTATGTACGTGATGTCCCTAGGTTTGTTAGGTTTAAGTAGTTATAAGTTCTAGGGGACTGATAACCTCAGACGTTAAGTCCCATAGTGCTCAGAGCCATTTGAACCATTTAGATGCTGTGTCCCATCGCTCGTGCACCGAACATAACACCACTTCAAACTCACTTAAATCTTGATAACCTGCCATTGCAGCAGCAGTAACCGATCTGACAACTGCATCAGACACTTGTCTGATACAGGCATTGCCGACCGCAGCGCCGTATTCTGCCTATTCACTGTTATACCGGAGCCAAGGTAGCCCCTGAGGGCCGGCAACCCATATTACACCACAGAGGACGAGGTTGTCTATGCCTTAGACGTACCAAAAGCACCATGATAAACACCGGCTATTCACACACAAGATAATGGAAACAGACATTCCGAGCACTACTTCCTGCAGGGGGAGCCAGAGCCACGGTCTGCAGAAAGTATCACTACGCCAAAACCTGATCGTCTAGAGATAGCTATTTGGGGGCTAGAGCCAGCCCCGAAGTTCAGTTCACACCTGATGCCGACCTCGTGTACTGTGACCGTAGAAGATTACGTCTTCGTCTCTGAATTGGACTGTTACTAGTGTGGGTGTGGGTTACCACGAACCTTTGTGGAAAATTAGTAGTAAAATTTTGTTTGCCTACATTAGGAAACTTTTACTGGCATCGTTATTGTTAACATTTCGTTTGTTGTTCAGTCATCAACCTTGTGAACTTACATCAATAAATGTTGTGTTTGTGAAAAATTGCGAATGTTCAGTCACAAGATTCACATATCACTGTATTTGAATACACATTCCTATACCGGTTTCTTTGGCGCTTCAGTGTAGATATTCGGTTCACCAAGGGGAGGACGGGCATTCGCCAGCGCATGCACGTATATCGGTTGGCGGCTGCTGACAGAAGGTGCTGGGGCGGTCGATGGCAGCGCACATTATGATTGACAGGCACTGCACGTGCGTCGGAGCTGTTGGTTCATCGTCCGACAAGAGGCGTAGCTGTCTCTCTCGCTACAGATCGGTAGATCTGCTCTATTGCTCACCGAATTTGGCTCGTTCACGACTGTGCAGTTTCTTCACAGCTGGCATAAATAGGAGGCTTCGGTCAGACCAGTGTGCTCGGCGCTCCTGAAGACAAAATATTGTGGAAATTTCAGAATGATATTTGACATCTCTTCCGAGAACCACATTTACAGCAATGAAGGCTGTTGCTGAACTTGATAACGTTCACTTAGAATGAAAGCGTTTACGGCGCAATGAACGTATGTGAAATACAGCTTTGGTGGTTTTTATTAACATTTACATCAATCATTTGTGGTGTACGAAATAATCAAGACTACCCATCAGCGTACTCGTGAAAACAAATTTTACTCAGTCTTGCAATGAAAACTGTAGACATTTTCACAGCAAGTCAGAGTAAGAGACCTCTTTTAAAAAAAGCTTTTTTCTTACGTTATAATTTAAACAGATTGCAAAGTGGATATGTAAGTTTTAATTTGTATCTCAAATAAAAGAACGCTGGACATCACATGGTTTGGGAGGCAGCAAGACAAGTGCTTCCTCTTCCGTATCTGATAAGCCATGTGTCAGCATCTCGTTCTGTTACTCCTGTGACTTCTTGATTAATAATAATTTTTGAAGACAGTTTTTACTGCACTCATTACGTTACGAATCAGGTCGTTCTCTCCTATATTCTGCTCTATTGACGTGTCACTTTCAGAATGTTTTTCAGATCAGGGCTGATGTTGCTTCCGATCCGCCATTGGCGAGGTGCGTTAATATCTTTAAAATTCTATTTTCGTTGTATACCTGAAACTTTAGTGACGAAGTTCGAACACATATTACGATTATTAGAGCAATGAACGATTATCATGTCGCGATTTGTTATGTTCGTCAACCACATTTTAAATTACGACTGACCACATCAAGAGCATGCGTTGTTTAAGAGTAGCTACCTGGAAACAACCACTACCAAAAAGGCAAAACTTCCATATGCAGGTTAATCGGAAAAAGATAATTCCTTTATTGTATTAACAGGTAACGTACACTGGTGGCAGTGCTCGTACATTTACTATGAAATTTGTATTGTACAAACTCATGATTGTGTTTGTTGCATGATCAAGCGACCAACACAAATATGAAGGATATAACCATATTAAATGGAAGTTATCAAGGAAAGGATAAATCAAACAGCAAGAAAAGTTTGTAAAAGAAAATTCTTGAGGGTAATGAGTGCTAGGCTGCTTTCCTATCCTTGTTTATTTATTTGAACTGGAAGTACTTTACTTTCCTTTTACAGATAATTACACATTTTTCCTTACAATACAGTACAATTCACAGTAGCGAATCAAAGGAGGCGCAGTTTAGCTGGACTTGGCCGATCCACCTGTTTTACGCTCATATTGGCACGTCGTAATTATTAACATGGAAGATATATATGTTATGAACAGCGTACGAGGGCGTTAACGTCTTCCGCTCTTGTCTATCAGCATTCGTTTCAAAGAAACATTTTGTTGCAAAATATTCAATTACTAATATAATGGTAAAATTGGTAAAAAGGCAAACATGGCTAGTGCAAATCGGAAAAACATAGTTCTGAGTGGAGAAGATGATCAACACGTAACAGATACTGATATGGAACATGTGAATGCTGCCATATCAGCAAACATTACGCAACCTGAATACATTGCAATTTCATATGATATTCGCATGGAACCTCAACTAAATACTAGTGATCATGAAATAGGGAGTGCAAGTGTGCGACGTTCAGCAGGTGAACACGGAAACACATTATTCCGATGAATTTAGTTTGCCATATATGCTTAAAAAGCTTTTAGACGAAATGAAAAACCGTCATATACACTAGGATGTTCTCACGAAGAATGTAAGTCAGTTAATAAAGGAAAATGACAGTCTAAAGAAACAACAGCAGGCTAATAATGTACCAAATTTGTCTGATATTTGCGAGGCTTTGTCAAATAATGTAGATCAGCTTACTACAGAAAATTCCACCCTTAGTGATACAGTTCAAGCGCTACAGTCAAAAGTTGAACATTTTACTACCGACTAAATCCACGGTTTTAAACTACAATTTGACCAGCAGATGAACACATTTAATAGTAATTTTTCAAAATGGGTAAGTGAGAAAGAGAAACATATTGACAGACGTAGTGTAGCGGCCGTTGAGAGTGTCTTACAAGGGAAATTTCCCACCTCACCCCTCTCGATTTAGTGGTACGATGGCCCCAGTGGATAGGCCATTAAAAACTGAACGTAGATCAAGCGTGAAAACAGGAAGAAGATATACTGAACTGCGAAGAAAAAGAACGGTCCAAGTTTGAGATGTGCAACGTGGAGCTACTTTGGGGAGACATGGCTTAGTTGTTATGTGGTCACGGTGTTGGACTGTGAAGGAGGCGATGTGTCTTCGAAACTCTCTCGTGCCCCGTATTTTTTTCTCACAAAATTATGAACTCTCCGTCGGGTCGTTGACGTGTCTGACAAACTGGCTATTGGCTTCTGTCTCGGGTTCTTCGACCGACGTTTGTCTGACGATTTTACGGTAAAATGTTTGTCAAGGCATGGCCATCTTTAGTTACGTAGCGAATCCACTGCTCAGGACGTTTAATACTTTGAACATCAAACACTGCACCACTGCCATAAGCACGAATAAATTTAGCTTGAATTGCATTTATATATTCTGGTTCCTTCAACCTTACACACGCAAGAATATGCTTACCTTTATTAACATGAAAAACTTCCCAGAAAACGGTAAAATCATCGGACGAACGTCGGCCGAGGAACCCTAGAAAAAAACCAATATGCAGTTTGTCAACAAGTGGCCACGAAAGCCTTAACAACTTTGTATTGACGTGTCTGTTGGTTGGTGAGTTGATTTTGGGGAAGAGGGGGGAGGCTATCAAACAGCGAAGTCATCGTTACCATCGTATTAGGGAAGGGTGGGAGAGGAAGTCAACCGTGCCCTTTCAAAAGAACCATCTCGGAATTTGCCTGAAGCGATTTAGGAAAGAAACCTTAATCAGGATGGCCGGCCGTAGGTTTGAACCGCCGGCCTCCCGAATGCGAGTCCAGTGTGCTAACGACGTGTCTGTTCGCTGTATTCAAATCTGTGTCTGTGTCGTGGTGTAACGTCCGTTTTCAACAGCGAGGTGTAAGGAAGGCACCTCCAGACGTACGTACCTCCTATTTGTTCCACACAATTACTACATGTTATGACTCTTGGGTTCCATTGGTTTTTGAATTCCTCTGTTGTAACGTAGTTCACACCCGTATAATGGTTGATTTCATTTCTGTGAGAGGTCTATGCGGCATCTCGCCTGCTTTCACTGTTCATCTGATTTACTTCCGATGATAATATATTCTTATCACATGATTCATATTTTATATGAATCATATTTTATAGTACGACAGCTGCCAAGACTAAAGAAAGAGAACAGACACGTCAATGACCGGACGGAAAGTTCACAATTTTGAGAGGGAAGAAATGTACACCTACATCCTGTTGTCGTGCTTGGTCAGTGTTCAGTTTTTGACAGTCGATTCGCTGGACCACTTACCACTAAATCTGAGGGGGTACGATGGGGAGTTTCCCTTGTTGGCATTAATGAAATCGTGAAGCCTGAACAGTTAAGTGAACTGAAACAACTTGAGCAAACTGTAAAAACAAAATGAGTTAAGTCAGTAAGAGAGCGAATCAAACGCTATGCTAGAGGCAGGAAATTTCCCACCACCTGCGACTTAAAAGTTGCAACCGCTAGGCTGTAGAAGTGCGTATGGGAAATGGAGACTAACCAATCAAAAAAAAAAAAAAAGTAAAAGGGGAAGAAAAGAGGATATATCGGCCAGGGAGGGGAGTCGGGAATCTCCAAACACAGTGGGAGATACCCCAACACTCACCGCCCTGCCCCAACACCAGAGAGAGATGAAAGACCTTACAACTGAGAATAAAAACCACTTTCCGGGACGAAACCGAGAACTAGGTTGACCATCTGGGAATCGTCAGCCAACATCAAAGGTAAAGTGTGGGGGAGTCTGTACTTAGCACGCAGAGCCAAAAGAAGGGGGCATTCAACCAAAATGTGGGCTACTGACTGGAAGGCTCCAAAACCACAAAGTGGGGGTGGCTCATCACGCAAAAAAAAAAACCATGGGTCAGCCTGATATGGCCAATGCGGAGACGGCACAATGTTGTCGAGTCCTTTCGGGAGAGGCGAAAGGAAGAACGCCACGGGCCTGCTGTCACCTTAATCGCATGAAGTTTATTAGACAGGGAAGTAGCCTCCCAAGAGTTGGCCCATGATTGTGCGAAGTGGGGTCTGATGGGAAGCCGTAAATCCGCTGGTGGAGGGGGGGGGGGGGGGTAAGTGACTGCTCCCCAAGCCAAACGATCAGCAAGCTCGTTACCCAGGATACCCACATGGCCAGGGACCCAAAGGAAGTCAACGGAACAAGCAGCATAGTGAATATCAGCGAGATGGCCATGGATGGCAGAGACCAAGGGATGGTGCGAAAAACACCGGTCAATAGCCAGAAGGCCACTCATTGAGTCCGTACATAACAAAACGCGGTTGTGTTGGGACTGTTTAATAAAGGTAAGGGCTTGGGAAATTGCCATCAATTCCGCAGTAAACACCCCATATGTAGGTGGCAGCAGATGATTTTCCATTCCAACAGAGGATGTGAAGGCATATCCCACATGATCAGCAGATTTAAAGCCATCAGTGTAAAAAACAACAGCATCCCGAAACTCCCATAAAATTCGGCGGAGAAAGGAACGGTACACCATCGGTGGGATGGAATCTTTCGGACCTCGGTGGAGGTCCATCCGAATTCGAGGCCGAGGAACTAACCAAGGGGGAGGGGGAGCGGAGGGGAGGGAGCGAGGAAGAGAGGACAAAGAAGGAAGCTGAAAATCACGGCAAAGAGACGCAAGGTGGAGCCCAACAGGGGGGGGGGGGATCCCAACTTCAACCAGGAGACTATCAACAGAGCTAGTAGGGAACGCACCGGTGGCCAAACGGATACCACGATGGTGGACTGGATCCAGCACGTGCAGTGTGGAAGGAGCAGCTGAACCATAAACTTGACAACCATAGTCCAAGCGAGACAGAACTAAAGCACGATAAAGACGGAGAAGGAGGGAGCGGTCCGCACTCCAAGAGTAGTGGGCAAGGAAGCGAAGGACATTGAGTTTACGGAAACATCCTACCTGCAGAAGTCTGATATGGGGCAGCCAAGTGAGCTTGTTGTCGAAAAGAAGACCCAGGAAACGAAACTGTGGGACCACAGGCAATCGTTGTGCATCCATATAGAGCTCTGGATCAGGGTGGATCGTAGTACAGCGACTGAAGTGGACCACCCACGATTTTAAAGAAGGGAATTGAAACCCATGTGAGAGGGTCCATGCACAGGCACGCCATATAGCTCCCTGGAGCTGCCGCTCTGCAGAGGCCATCGAAGAGAAACTAACCCAAATGCAGAAATCATCCACATACAGGGTAGGGGCGACCAAAGGACCGACAGAGGCACAAGTCCATCGATAGCAATGAGGAAAAGAAGTACACTCAAGACAGAACCCTGTGGGATGCCCGTCTCCTGGGTCCGTGGAGAACTGAAAACAGTACCAACCCGAACACTGAATGACCAATGGAACAGGAAATGGGGTATAAGAATCGGGAGCGGGCCCCGAAGACCCCACTGATGAAGTGTAAGTAAGATGTGATGGCGCCAGGCCGTGTCATAGGCCTTGCGAAGGTCAAAAAATACTGCAACGAAAAGGCGGCGCTGGGAAAAAGCCTGCTGAACTGTGGATTCCAAGCGAAGTAAATGATCGATCAGAGACCGTCCCTCTCGGAAGCCACACTGGTAAGGGGACAATAGATCCCGAGATTCGAGGACCCAATTGAGCCGACGGGCTGCTATCCGTTCAAGTAACTTGCAAACAACATTGGTCAGACTAATTGGCCGATAGCGGTCAACAAATAGGGGGTTCTGACCAGGCTTAAGGACAGGAACCACGATGCTACTGAGAAGGGAAGTCACCCTGGAGCCAGATACGGTTAAACACCCAGTGAAGATGTTGCTGTTGTGGAACACTGAGATGTTGAAGCTGTTGGTTATGAATGGAGTCTGGGCCAGGGGCCGTGTCATGAAAAGAAGAAAGTGACGAAAGAAATTCCCATTCAGTAAAAGGTTCGTTGTAAGATTCTGACTGACAAGAGGTAAAACATAAGGTGGAAGCTTCGGCCCACTGTTTCCGGTGAAGGAAAGCAGCCAGATAGGAGGCTGATGCTGATGCCGTTGCAAAATGGGTCGCAAGATGTTCCGCAAGAATCAATGGGTCTGTACAAAGGCCATCTGGGAGGTGAAGGCCTGGGCGGGTGGAATGCCGATGGCAAACATGGAGAGAGCGAAGTGCAGCCCATACCCATGACATAGGGACAGTAGAACCGAGGAAAGAAACAAATCGTTCCCAACATATCCGTTTGCTCTGATTGATTAAATAACGGGCTTTAGCGCGAAGGCGTTTAAAGGTAATAAGGCTGGCAACGGATGGGTGCCTCTTAAAGTGTTGCAAAGTTTGACGGCGATCACGGATGGCAATGGCAATTGCAGTACTCCAACACGGGACTTGCCGGCGACGAAATGATCCAGATGAGCTCGGTACAGCAAGGCTAGCAGCGCGAACAATGGCGTCAGACACGTCACGTAGGACGTCATCAATACAACGCGACAAAGAGGGAGAAAACACGACCAGTGCAGTGTGTGGAGGCCAATCGGCGCGTTGGAAAGACCAACGAGGTAACCTGTCCATCGGGGAGCGGGAAGGGAGAGAGAGAATCAACGGGAAATGGTCACTATTACGAAGGTCGTCGTGTGGCGACCAGTGTGATGAAGGGAGGAGAGAGGGAGAAGAAAGAGAAAGATCAATAGCAGAAAAGCTGCCATGACCGGCACTGAAATGAGTAGGGGAGCCATCATTAAGAAGGCACAAGTCGTGGTCTGTAATAAACTGGTCTAAGACAAGACCTCGTCTAGATGGAAATGCACTGCTCCACAAGAGATGATGAGCATTAAAATCCCCGAGAAGGAGGAAGGGAGGAGGAAGTTGCTGAAGAAGGGCAGTTAAGGCAGCAGGTGTAAGAGTTCTGTCAGGAGGGAGATAAAGATTGAAAACCGTGACCTCAGAGTCCAGGTGGACCCTAACAGCAACCGCTTCCAATGTAGTTTGAAGAGGAATCCACATGCTAACAATGTCTGTACGGGCCAATGTACAAATGCCACCAGAATCCTGCAGGGGTCCGACCCGATTTCGACAGAAAACACGGAACCCACAGAGAGTCGGCGAGTTATCATCAGTAAAATGAGATTCCTGTAGAACCACACAAGCTACAGAGTAAGACGAAGTAAGGGATTTCAATTCCAGAAGGTGACGGTACTATCAATTACAATTTCATTGGATGACCACAGAACGATGATTTAAATGGGGTTTGAACAGGCTAAAGCCAGTCATACCGCCGGGTCACCACCCGTCACCGGCAAGGAGGGGGCGATATCCATGAACGACAGGTCAGAATCTGGTTGTGAAGCCGGGGATGGGACCTCTGGTGACACCAGAGGCTCTTTGTCCCGGGACATATGTTTCTACTTCTTTTCTATTTGAGATCGAGGAGGGCTGTGTAACATAAAGGAGCCAGCTGCAGCAAGATAGGGAACAGAAAGAGATCGGGCGACCTGGGGGCCGACAGACCGTGGTTCTCGCGGTCGTCGCGTGGCAGCAGACCTTTGGCCTGGAAGGTGCCGGGAAGGGGCGTCGTGGGAAGGGCGCCTTTGACCAGCAGACGCCAAAGGAGTGGGACACTTCTCCGGCTGGGGAGGGGGAGTAGCGCCAAGAGGAGAAGGTGTGGAAGCCGCAGAGGAGGGGGGGGGGGGGTAAGGACGTGGGAGGAAGGGGTGAAGATGTAAGTGAAGCATATCTAGACGTCATGGACATAGGGTGAAGACGTGTATACTTCTTACGAGCCTCTGTGTAGGTTAAACGATCATGGGACTTATACTCCTGTATCTTCTTTTCCTTCTTATATACTGGGCAATGTGGTGCACGTGGAGAATGATTGCCAGGACAATTAACACACATAGGAGGGGGAACACAGGGACTTCCCTCATGGAGTGGACGTCCACAGTCACCACAGAGAGGGGCCTGCGAACAGTGGGAAGACGTGTCCAAAACGCAAGCACTTAAAACACCTCATAGGAGGTGGGATGTACGGCTGCACATCACATCGATAAACCAAAATCTTTACTCTCTCAGGGAGGGTATCCCCTTCAAAGGCCAGGGTAAAGGCACCAGTATCAATGCGATTGTCCTTATGACCCTTCTGAACACGCCGAACAAAGTGAACACCCCGCGGTCCGAGATTGTCGCGAAGTTCATCATCAGTTTGAAGGATGAGGTACCTGTGGGAAATCACAACTTCAACCATATTTAGAGACTGTTGGGGGGTAATGGACACAGGAATTGTGCCAAAATGGGTACAGGCACGAAAGGCCGCAGACTGGGCAGCTGAAGCAGTTTTGATCAACAACGAACCCGACCGCATCTTGCTCGGGGAGTCCACTTCACAAAACTTGTCTTCAGTCTGTTCCACAAGGAATAAAGGTTTGGTGTTGGTGAAAGTATCCCCATCAGTCCTGGTGCAAACCAGATAGCCAGGGCAAAGTCCTTGCCCCTAGCTGACAAGTCTGACCATCTTCCCAGGGGGTAGCCATGGAAGGGAAGGCCGAATGTGCAGGAGAAGCAGCACTAGAAGAATTAGTTCCACGCAGAGAGACAGCCGCAGAAGAACGGCCAGAGTTCTGGACCCGTATGCGTTTCATTTGCATAGCGTCCGACCTAATACCACCCACCGACCGCATCTTGCTCGGGGAGTCCACTTCACAAAACTTGTCTTCAGTCTGTTCCACAAGGAATAAAGGTTTGGTGTTGGTGAAAGTATCCCCATCAGTCCTGGTGCAAACCAGATAGCCAGGGCAAAGTCCTTGCCCCTAGCTGACAAGTCTGACCATCTTCCCAGGGGGTAGCCATGGAAGGGAAGGCCGAATGTGCAGGAGAAGCAGCACTAGAAGAATCAGTTCCACGCAGAGAGACAGCCGCAGAAGAACGGCCAGAGTTCTGGACCCGTATGCGTTTCATTTGCATAGCGTCCGACCTAATACCACCCACCGACCGCATCTTGCTCGGGGAGTCCACTTCACAAAACTTGTCTTCAGTCTGTTCCACAAGGAATAAAGGTTTGGTGTTGGTGAAAGTATCCCCATCAGTCCTGGTGGAAACCAGATAGCCAGGGCAAAGTCCTTGCCCCTAGCTGACAAGTCTGACCATCTTCCCAGGGGGTAGCCATGGAAGGGAAGGCCGAATGTGCAGGAGAAGCAGCACTAGAAGAATCAGTTCCACGCAGAGAGACAGCCGCAGAAGAACGGCCAGAGTTCTGGACCCGTATGCGTTTCATTTGCATAGCGTCCGACCTAATACCACCCACTCCGATCAGGGGCTCTCCTCACGGGCGCCACCCAGCCACAGCAAGGGCCGTCTGACACGGTGGCCATTTCTGGGAGTTCCGATGCTCCAGGATGACGAACAACCACTCCAAGGCTTGCATGAGGAGGTCACAGCTCAGGTATCAGAAGTGTGATCCCTGTGTGTTCAGGGGGCTCAACCAAAAGGGTACATAGCGACCCCACCACACGGGTCGGCTACCATGCTGGCTATGCACCATAGCATCAAACAACGACGTGAAAGAAAAGGTGGAATGAACTAGGAGGGCACACGTCGGAGACACTAGGTAAGGTGCTCTTCCCCGAATGGCTCACACTATGGAAGAGAAATTTAGTAATGGAGGCCAGACCCCAGAGGGGGACCAGGTAGTGCCAAAAGGTGATTACGCAACAAAACTAAATTGCAAAATCAACATAACCAGTAGGATAGCGGGGGCCAACACAAGCAAGGACACCAAGAGAGGGAGAGGAAAGGGCGAGGGGGAAGGAGCAAGAAGAGGAAAGGAGCGGAAGGGGAAGGAAACGCATCCCTGGAAAGAAGGAAGGCTGCAATAGCTCGTGGCCCCGTGCTTGCCACGCACGTATCCACAAAAGATTTGTGGACCCCCTGGGGGGCTTGCTGTTAGTTCCGTGCGGCTGCGCTCGCTCCACATGCACGTGTCTCCCCCTGTGGCATGTACCCAGCAAGGTGACGCAGTGGTTAGCACATTGGACTCCCATTCGGGAGGACGACGGTTCAAACCCGCGTCCGGCAATCCAGACTTAGGCTTTCCGTGATTTCCCCGAATCACTCCAGACAAATGCCGGGATGATTCCTTTGAAAAGGCACGGCTGATTTCCTTCCCCGTTCTTGACAAAATCCCAGTTTGTGCTCCGTCCCTAATGATCTCAATTGCAATGGGAGGTTAAACCCAATCTTCCATCCTGTCTTCAGAGGCATTTGCGACTTTGCACCTGTGCATACGCCTCCTTGATTCTTCGTGCAACGGCTACTTACGCCAAGTGCGCACGGGGAATGGCACAAATGTAAACGCACCTTAGGGCGGGCGACTAGATCTTTGCCTGTACAGGGTTCGTGACACCACACACTTATATTACGACAACGAATCATGTGTTTTTATGAAAGGGACAACAACAATAATTATCAGCCACATCATTGTGACACATTCTGGGCGATGTGCACTAAGTGCAACGAGGGATAATCGTGAAATAAACATTTCTTTATCAGTAAGCTAGCAGATAAGCCGGACATTGTCCGGGTAATCATTCTGACAATTTTCTATGGGCAACGAAAACAAAAAATGAATTTTGATTGTAGGGAAGTATCGAAAAAATTCATTCCCATCTATTCGTCAAGACTTCCAGGAAATTATGAAACACTCATACAAATAAATATGCATAATGTAAAAATCTAAATTTACAGCATCCAAATTAAGAAACATGATCCAAGACGGTTGCTGTACGCAAGGAGCAGCTACTTCGCGTGTGTACAAACCGATTTTGTAAAAGTCTCTATGGCAACGCCTCTTCATAGCTCTGTAGACAGCTACAGTTTTCGCCTACAGCTGTTTGCGCTTCGCTGTTGAAAGCTGTCAAAACAAATGCCAGTTGTGAGATTTCTTTAATTTGACTCAACTGTACGAGCGTCTGACTAATAACGTATAAGTGTACTACAACTTTGTGCATGGTGCGTCAATTTTTCACGCATCTCAGTGTTCATGACGTCATATCTCTTGAGCTATGTATCGTACGACAACGTACTAGCGCGGGTACATTTCGCGGCACGAGTGAGTACTGTCTGAATAATGTTTTGAGAATTCAGTTACTAGGAGAGAAGCAACAAATTTTAATATCATGTACAATGCGGCAGTTTTTCACGCGTGTCTGTGTTAATCGCGTCAAATCCCTCGAACTATGTTTGGTAACATGACCTGCTTTCGTAAGCGAGCTTTGCGGCATATGTGGATACTGTCTGCGAAATTTATTGCGAATGCAGTTAGAGGGCAGAATTAAAGCATTTTAACGTTATGCATGACACGTCAGTGTTGAAGCATCTCCCTGCTTATGATGTCATATCTCCTGAATCATGTAAGGCAGGTGGTCCTCACCCCGACATCGTTTGTCATCTGACAGTAAGAGATGTGTTTACCTAGTTTGGTTGAGATCGCTTCAGTGGTTTAGGAAGAGATGTGGAACATACACGCACACACAAATACAGATATAAATTTATATGTATGGATTCATGCACATACCGCCATAGCATTTATACAACAGTATAAATGCTTTGCGATACCGCATATAAAGTTTAAATTATAAGTATAACAAATCGTTATAAAATCAACCCTCTTTTGTCAACACATTCTGGTGGATATCACCATTAGCGCACGTTATTCAAAGCAGATGTAGCTCGATAAGACACTACTGCGATATACGCATGAATGAATTCGAAAATAAAAGTCACTTCATCACGATTATTTATCATATCTCAGTTATTCCTCGCCACGAATCTACCAAAGAGATTATTGTTGTCTTCAGTCGTGAGACTGGTTAGATGCAGCTCTCCATGCTACTCTATCCTGTGCGGGCTTCATCTCCCAGTACCTACTGCAGCCTACATCCATCTGAATCTGCTTAGTGTATTCATTTATTGGTCTCCCTCTACGATTTGTGTCCTCCACGCGGCCCTCCAATACTAAATTGGAGATCCCTTGATGCCTCAGAACATGTCCTACCAACCGATCCCTTCTTCTAGTCAAGTTGTGCCACAAACTCCTCTTCTCCCCAATTCTATTCAATAACTCCTCATTAGTTACGTGATCTACCCATCTAATCTTCAGCATTCTTCTGTAGCACCACATTTAGAAAGCTTCTATTCTCTTCTTGTCCGAACTATTTAACGTCCATGTTTCACTTCCATACATGGCTACACTCCATACAAATACTCTCAGAAACGACTTCCTGACACTTAAATCTATACTCGATGTTAACAAATTTCTCTTCTTCAGAAACACTTTCCTTGCCATTGCCAGTCTACATTTTATATCCTCTCTACTTCGACCATCATCAGTTATTTTGCTCCCCAAATAGCAAAACTCTTACTATTTTAAGAGTCTCATTTCCTAATCTAATTCCCTCACCATCGCCCGAACTAATTCGACTACATTCCATTATCCTCGTTTTGCTTTTGTTGATGTTCATCTTATACCCTCCTTTCAAGGCACTGTCCATTCCGTTCAACTGCTCTTCCAAGTCCTTTGCTGTCTCTGACCGAATTACAATGTCATCGGCGAACCTCAAAGTTTTTATTTCTTCTCCATGACCGCGGTGGTGTGCTGTGGTGGGTTGCAGCCTATCTCACGGAGCGGCTGTGATTGCAGCGAGCGTACTTGCTGGTTCCTTCCGTGCTGTAGCTTTGTCATTAAAAATCCGTTCTTCTCGAAAAGTGAGGTTGAAGTTTAGATTTGTGAGGAATAGTGTACGCCCACGTCCGGTCTCCTTTTGGAACTGCCTGGTACATGAAGTAAAATTTAATTGAGAGGAATTTTTCTGTGTTCAAGTGGATAACGTTGGAAAAAGCGTATTGTTGGAGTGTGCCTGTGCTGAAGTTTGAGAAAGAATAGAGCAAAGTACGAACGTTACTTCGGAATTTAAGCACCACTATAGTTCAGTGAGCATAGTTGAAATTCTGGTTTAGGTTTATGATGTCTCAGAATTTTCATTTTGACCTTTGACGTTTCATCTGATTACATACGACATAGTCTGAAGGTTTATATCGCTGTTTACTACGTTAGGATGGATACATGGCGACATAAATGTATGAATTGTAAAATAAACGAAATCAGGGTAGCATGAGAGCGTTTTCAGATAGATATCCCGTCTAAAAATTTGTAGCTATAGAGCGTATGTAACATATGAAAGTCAGCCCTGTAGTCGTCCATTCTGCAACTCAACGGAATATTTGAGAGTTTCTTGTGATGACAGAAGGCCTGTACAATTGCCTAGTGACATTGGTTACAAGCCAATAAGTACGTAACTTATGGATAATTACGTGCGTATGACATGTAATCAAGAGAATCAACTGGAGTTTCTAGAAGAAACGATGTCAAGATAATTCGAACGAACATGCAGAAACAAAAATGAAATCGAGTATACCGGAACAAGTTGAAGGAAGTCATCAAGACATCCATGAAGAGGACATGGCAGTAATGGGCGATCAAAATGTATACCGTTTTAGGGCCAAAGCGCAGCGCGACTCCGATGAGGTCATATAAGGAGCCAACGTGTGGGCAGGGGATTGGTGTGGCATTCGTGTCTTGCTGACGCGCATGCTGTAAACACAAAAACGCAATATGGCGACGTCATTACCAAATGCGTCCAAACAAGATCAATGTCTTGTTATTCTTTTTTGGCTGTGAAGAACAAACATGGATGGATACCTATTGAAGAATGAAGAATGTCCATGGGCCAGTATGTCTGTCACAAACCACCGTGTGCAATGGGGCGCCAAGTTCTGCTCTGGTCGCGGTTCGACACAAGACGCTCCTCAACCTGGGATGCCAGTCTCATCCACAACGGACAAATGTAAGACGCTCGAGCACCCGACCTGTAGTCCTCTCCCGATGCGATCATCCCGTCTTCGGCCCCTTAAAAAAGGCCTTCAACCATCGACAATTTCTGTCGGACGAGGATATACAGTTAGGGACTTCTTCACGCAGCAGGACACGTTGGTGCACCGGTGGGATGGTTCCTAAATGCTTCCGGCGATTTTACCCGATTGTCATGCCGATACTAGACTGTACATCCTTCGAATGGAAACTTTTTGATAGCGTCTTATAAGTCGTCAACAACTGTGGAAAATAAGTAGGAAATTATGGAAACTACGAGCGAGGAACAGATGTTTAAAGACGAATTAGTATCGAAGGGATTTGAGGAAACACTGGTGTGGCTGTAAATTAGTCTGTGGACTGTGAAATGAGGGACTTCCCCGTGGAACAACGTCGTGATACAGCCCGAAAAACCAGACTCACTACTCGCTACAAGAGCCAGAAGCCGACGAAACTTTGTCTTTCGTTGGCAAGTGCTCTACCCACTGAGCTACCGAAGCATGACTCAGAACCTGCCCTCTGGGCCTTGCTTCCGCCACTTCGGAAGTTAGGAGACCAGGTTCTAGCGAAAGTAAAGCTATGAGGGCGGGCCGCCAATCGCGCTCGGGTAACTCAGTTGGTAGAGCACTTGCCCACGAAAAGCAAAGATCCCAATTTCGGGTGCCGGTTCAGCACACAATTTGAGCCTACCAGTGATTTTTAAAGATGAAGTAGACATCAGTCAATGTTGTGCACGAGAAACAGTGTTGCGACATGGGACAGATAAGTAACATTCACAAATACGGATCCTTGGCAGGTGACGTACCACTATTACGAGAAGTTCGTACAGAGGAAATCAAAGTAACGTACTACGAATCTTATTTCAGTATCGTCAGGACATATGCAACACTGAGAGGAAATTCCGTTTGCGAATAGAGAAATTAGATTCAGGCCGTAAAAAATCTGGACTTCTTTTTGACACATTGCCGCGCGGGATTAGCCGAGCGGTCGGGGGCGCTGCAATCAAACAGTGCGGCTGGTCCTGGCGGAGGATCGAGTCCTCCCTCGGGCATCGGTGTGTGTGTTTGTCCTTAGGATAATTTAGGTTAAGTAGTGTGTAAGCTTAGGGACTGATGACCTTAGCAGTTAAGTCCCGTAAGATTTCACACACATCTGAACATTTTTTTTGACACATTAATACGAGTGGTTTTTTAATTAATGAAAAACGAATGAACTGTTATATTTTAAACTTCATCTTTAGGAAAAACACAAATTTTATAGTTAATTACCTCAGTTTTTACCACAGTTTATAATAGATTTGGAAAATTCTGGAGTTTCATACACCTTTAAGTATGGTTTGTATGCTGTGCACAATTCATCGAAGAATCTCTTACTTATGAAGAAAAGTACCTATACCAACAAATACTGCCATTAGTAAGTGAAAAAATGATGAAATTTCACGTGTAAAAAGATTATTTCGTTATGTTTTCCAACTTCCACTGCAATGAGTGTGAATTCTGAATCCTTCCTGGTCATGCTGACAAAGTTTTAAGAATTTTTTGTAAAAGCATAGACAGTGGAAATTAAAATGGCCTGTGGTGCCTCTCCTGCTCCAAGTCAGCCCGTTGACGTCCTACCCCCTTTAAATAACTTTGGCTAGGATGAGCACGTTGGTGTGAAGCCGTAGTCCATTTCCGATCAAAGTGTCAATAGCAAGCTAGGCCACTGAAACGGCGCACCGTCGTGGAATAAGGCTTCCGACAGTGGGGAGAGGGCCCAGGGGCGGCGCAATTGAGGGGGCGTACAGCTGAACTGCTGGGACGTGCTGCCCACCTGCATCCCCGAAGTGCTCGCGAGGGGGCGAGGAAAACGCACCTTGCAAAACCTGCCAGGGACGCGCACCGCCACTGGGTATGACCAGACGAAGAGGCGGAGCAACAACCTCCATGGGCGAAGGCGGCGGCGACGTAACGTCAGCCTCAACGTCCTGCGGCTAAAACACAGCAGAGAAACACGACGGCGATGTCAGGTAGGCGTGGGGCCGTGGCGGCGACGAGAGGCGCCCACCCGGCGCAGCAGATCAGACTGGCGGCGCAGGCAGGGGCGACTGCGCCGTAGGCACGAGCGGCGGAGGCGCCGTCGGTGAAGGCGGAAGCCACGAGGTATCCAGTTCTGCCAGAAAAGAACCAGCGACAGAAAACCGAGGACGGCACAAATGAATCTGTTCCTGGTGTTGCTTGACAGTGCCACAGGGACCAGAAATTACAAGCAAGACACCGCCAAGCTGGCGAAGAATGTGCCCCAGCTCCCAGCGCTTCCTGCCAGAGAAAACACGATAGAAAACCAAATCATGCCGCGCCAAGCGAGAACGAGGTGAAGCAGCGGGAGCCCGCAGTGGTGGTTGGAAAATCTGTAAGGTGTCAGGCAAATCCAACACCTTCCATTAAAACCGTGACATGATAAGCAAATCCAGTAGTATGTCACTTAGCTCCGAATAAATCGTGACATTAAATTAACCAAAGTAATACGAGTAACGAGTGAGCAAATGGAATACCACAGACTAACAGAAGAATGCCTAAATGCATGTCATACCTTCCCACCGTGAGGCAGACGCAGTTCCGAGGGGATAAACGAGAACAGAATTCGAGAGTAGAACCGTGTTAATCTGGAAGGCCCTACGATAAGGGACGGACACTCACGTCGCCAGCTAACCGCTAGGACCACAACCCAGCCGCAAGTTTTAGCATGAGACTTCTTTGCGTCTCTGTTACGTCAGAACGACCCCCCCAGCCCGTGTTAAAAGCTAGAGCCCTCCAGAAGAACAGTATAGATCTTACGATAACACTAAAGGACCACACCAGCTGCAGGTTTTATTGCGAGACTTTTTTCGCGTCTCTGTTACGTTGCAAACTTTAAAAACATTGCCCCACCACGAAAAGTATAACGTTTCTCATTGGATAGACAGAATTTTTGTAGGTGGAGCTTAAGGTTAACATTGAGACCCTGATTGGTCAGATGAAAACACAGCCAGATAGTTTTTTTAAACCAACTTCGGTAAATTGTAGTAAGGAGAAGTTAAGGAGTTGCTTCCGAGATGGCGAGGTGAGCGGAGCTGTGGTGTCCGCCGCCCCCTGACGAACACCGACAAGGTAATGAACGCACGCGATGCCGCATAACAGCACATAAGGCTTTACTCAGAACCGCAGAAGTCTCATCTGTTACAACCCCTTTTTGCGTAATACTAGTGTCGATCGTCAATTAAAGCTCATGGTATTCACATTTGCTACGTAAGTTAATATCTGAAATTGCGATGATTTTTTTGTTACATAATTATTGAGAAGCCATATCAGCCACTGTAATTTACGACAAGTTAGATAAGTAATTAAAGATAATTGAGGGTCACTGTAGACTATTTTGATAGTTTTCTCTTTTGTGAAACTTAATTTAAACCTAGATTATAGATGTGATATGGCATAGGTCATCCTTCGATCCATTGTAGAACTTGGAAACCCATTCAGGGAATATTCGTTCACATTTTTGTTGAACGCAGTTGGTTTTTATTACCCTGTATTAAAACATTTCCTTTTATCAATCGTGCAATTTATAAACAATGTTTTGTGCGTAGAGTAAAATTTCCAATGGTAAACTTAACTGCTTTTTCGACGTTATTTTACCAGCTAACTAAAAATAGGAAAGCCTTGAACCCCTTCCACTAAATTTAGTTAGTATTAAGATTCTTTTACACGGAGTGCAGTGGAGCCGACGCTGAAATCATTAAGTATTTGGTTGTATCATCGCTAGTCTCACTGAACTCTTCTGAATTCTACATTTCATGTGTGGTCTGGCGTCTCCTTACCAGCAACAGGTCCCAGGTTCAAACTAGTCAATTCGCTAAAAGACACGCTCAGAGCATCGTTGCGCGAAAGTGGTAGGGAGACACGATATAGAACAAACAGACACCACGCAGAATGTTAGAAAGCTGCAATAAAAAATGGTTCAAATGGCTCTGAGCAGTATGCGACTTAACTTCTGAGGTCATCAGTCGCCTAGAACTTAGAACTAATTAAACCTAACTAACCTAAAGACATCACACACATCCATGCCCGAGGCAGGATTCGAACCTGCGACCGGAGCGGTCGCTCGGCTCCAGACTGTAGCGCCTAGAACCGCCGGCGAAGCTGCAATAGCGTCCTATGTGCGCGGCCATGTAGAAGTTCCGCTGGGGAACAGGCGCCACGCGGTTAGGAGCAATATGAAGCAAGGAAAGTCGATAGCGCGTCCTCGGGAGAGTGCGTGGTGTGCGACTTGTTCATCTGCTACTTAAACGTATGGAGAAAGCGTTCAGCCTCGCCGTTCGAATGGGGATTGAACGGGGCTGAGATCAGATGGCGAATGCCATTAGCAGTACAGAACCTTTCAAACTCTGAGGACACAAATTGGGGGCGATTGTCGGAGACTGACTTCATGAAGGCCCCCTATGCAATAAATAGACATAAAGGTCTGAATAGTACTGGCAGATGTGGTAGAAGAATAGGTACAGCAAAGTAAACCCTCTGTAACCATCAATGACTATCAACCAGCGGGTGTCCCAGAAAAGACCCGCAAAATCAATATGAACGCACTGCCAAGACGCAGCAGGTTTTGGCCGGAGCACATTGGTGTTACGCGCAAGAGCGACAATTAGCAAGTAAACTCTCAATTTGGTTATCAATACCGACCCAATTGCAGTGACAACGCACTAATTGCTTCGTCCGCACTATACCCCAATGACCAGCATGCAGTACGTGGAGGATTTCCGACTGCAAAGAACGAAGTACAACCACACGAAACTGATCATTGGCAGTTCGAAACAAAATAAAACCGTGGTGTATAGACAAGTTGTGACGCTGTGCAAAGTAACGTCGAACAAGGGGATCACTCATCTGCGTAGCAGATTGAGGCCATTGAGTTAAAAATATACTGCAAGACAATCTGCAAAGAAGCATCGACGGCTGACGCGGAAGGAATGCAACGAAAATCCACCGAAAAACCATCAGTGAAATCCTTGTCTTGCGAATCAATGAACATGCATGACAATTCAGTAGAATCAAACACTTTGTCAGGACCGATAGGTAGACAAGACAAAGCATCGGCATTGCCATGCTGGGCCATAGGCCGAACAAAATTTCGTAACTGCAGTTAGACAAAAACAAAGACCAACGTTGCAACATTTGTGCAGTACGGGTTGGAACTGGCTTTGACGGGTGAAACAACGGTGTCAAAGGCTTATGGTCGGTGACCAAATATAACTTGCGACCGTACAGAAAATTATGAAACTTGGTCACTCAATTTACAATAGCTAAAGCCTCTTTCTCAATTTTAGAATATTTTACTGGGCACATGTGAGCAATTTAGACGCAAAAGTGATCGGGCGATCGACAGAAGTAATGCGGTGCGAGAGAACCGTTCCAATGCTGTGAGAAGACGCATCGACAGCCAAAACGACGGGTGTGGAGGGATCGAAAGGAATCAAACAGCGATCAGTCAACAAAGCAGATTTGAGCTTGTGGAAAGCAGTGTCACATTCCGATGACCAAACAAAAGGAACGCTCATACGCCGAAGGCAATGGAAATTCGCTACAATGTGCGCTGCATTTGGTATAAACCGAAGATAATTTGTAATTTTGCTTAACACAGACTGTAGTTCCTTCAAGTTCCTAGGTGCTGGCAAGTCCATAATTCATGGAGATGTCATGGCGAGGGGTGGATATCCTGTCCGTGAACCATATGTCCTAAATACTGAATCTCAATTTGAAAAAATTTGCACTTGTCTGTTACACTTGAGTTATGTCTGTAAAAGTACGGTAAAAAAGGGATGCAAACTCTGCAGATGTTCATCAGGGGTGCACCTGATACCACAATACCGTCCAGATAATTGAAACAACCAGGGACAGTGGAACACAACTGCTGGAAATAACAGTCTAAGGCGCTGCAGTCGTGGACTGTGCGGCTGGTCCCGGCGGACGTTCGAGTCCTCCCTCGGGCATGGGTGTGTGTGTTTGTCCTGAGGATAATTTAGGTTAAGTAGTGTGTAAGCTTAAGGACTGATGACCTTAGCAGTTAAGTCCAATAAGATTTCACACACATTTGCTGGAAATAAGACTGAAAAATAGCAGGATCCGAAGCACAACCGAACGGAAGGCAGCGAAACTTGAACAGTCCAAGGTGGGTATTTATCACGAAATAACGCCGCGACTGTTCATCGAGCGGAGTTTGAAAGTATTCGTCCTTCAAGTCAATCGCGGAAAAGGATTTTCCCGCACCAAGCTTACCAAAAATGTCTTCAGGGTGCGGTAAGGGAAACGTAGATACCGCCATCTGGGGATTGACGGTAGACTTAAAGTCAGCACAAAAACAGAGACGACCATTTAGTTTTTTTTACAACACTATATACAAAGCCCATTGCGAAGCACAAACAGGTTCAATGACACCACTGTCTTGCAAATTCGGAAGTTCAGCAGCTACGGCATCGCTTTGTGCATGCAGTACCGGACTTGCGCGCCAGAAAATAGGCATGGCATTGTCTAACTAAAACATGCACTGCAAAGCCTGTGGCACAACCAAGGCCATCAGGAAAGAGTTCAGCAAAATTATCGCACAGTGTGGCCACACTGTCTGCATGGTCACAAGCGTTGACACAAAGTACATTGTCCTGAATTGCGAGGCCAAAAAGTTCAAATGCGTCCATGACAAAAATGTTCGGAGCACTACTAGAGTGGAGCACATGAAAAGACACAGTTTTCGCCATCGCACCATATGTGGCTTGCAAACTACACACGACTAGCACTGAGATTTCCTGTCCAGTAAATGCTGTCAGCGTGGAATGTGAACGATTAAGTGGGGGTGAACCAAACAAGTCATACCTCGAAGTTTACAGTATTAATAGACTTCGGGAAATCTTTTGACAATGCAGGCTGAAAGACATTGTTTGAAATTCTGGAGACAGCAAGGATAAAACACAGGTAGCGAAAGATTATGAACAACTTGTGTAGAAACCACACGGCACTTATAAGAATCGAAGAAAGGGACGCATCGGTTGAGAGGGGAGTGTGACAGGATTGTAGCCTATCTCCGATGTTATTCAATCCTAACAGGGAGCAAACTTTAAAAGAAATCAATGAAAAATTTTGAGTGGTAATTGACATTTAGGAGGAAGAAGAAAAGCTTGGGATTTGCCGATGATACAGGAATTCTTTCAGAGACAGAAAAGAACTTGAAAAGATGGTATGGACACTGTCTTGAAAAGAGGATATAAGATGAATAGCAACAAAAGCAAAAACAAGGACATTGCAATGTAGTTGATTAAAATCAGATGATGCTGAGGGAATTAGTTTAAGAAATGAGTAGGTAAAAGTAGGAAACGCGTTTTGCTTTTTGGACAGTAAGATAATTTATGATGGCCGAAGTAGAGAAGATTTAAGATGTGGACTCTCAATGGCAAGGAAAGAGTTTCTGAAAATTATGAAACATCGAATAAAAATGTCAG